>NC_135218.1:23243850-23288850 GCF_052324685.1 Brachyhypopomus gauderio | reverse complement strand
CAGGGCAGCCTATCGCAGCGCTACAGCCCTCCGTCACCCCCCACCGCCTGTCTCTCCGCCAGCATCACCGCAGCTACCCCACTGCCTGCATCCAGCATGAGTGCGTACTCTTTCTCCACCCCTAGCCTGGCACCAGTCACTCCGAGCACTCCAGCCGAAGGCTCCCCAACCTCCAGCGGCCTCACCAAGGCCTATTTCTCTGGGCAGAGTGACCTCAGGGCGTTCGAGGAGTTCGGTTTTGGCAGCACGCCTAATTCGGACGGTCAGTCAGCAACCAGCTCCTTTTACAGGCCACCAGGGGGCAGCGAAGGGCCCAAAGGAAATGGGTATGAGCAGGGGACAAGCGCTGCATTCAAACCAACCAATCACAGCGACTCTCTCAGAAGCCTTGAGTCACTCACGGCAACTATGATCGAGCACGGTAGCGCGACCCGGCAGGTCTTTGCAACCACTTCCTGTTCAGCCGCCTCTTCGAACACGTACCCTTCCACCACGCCACGCATACACCTCTGCCTGGACACACACACGCCCTGCTGAGTGTCCGCCCCGCTTCAGCGGTGGCAGTCAAAGGACCTTGAGCTGCGTGCTAGTGTGTTGGCTTTGAGGAAGCGCAGTGGCTCCCCCTGCTGATCTGGAGTGTGGTGTTCGCAAGCGAGGCTACAGAGGCTGGTACTGGACCTTAAAGCTCAAATGGACCAACACACACATGTTGGTACGTGGAATCACTTGGGACGGGTGGCACAGTGTCACGGAGGAAAAAGGGACCTGGATAAAACTGGTCCAGACAGAGCATGCTCAGACAGGAGGTAGTAAAGTCTGCTGCCTGCACATCACCCCTACTTCTGGACACACGTGGACTTTTGGCTCACACACACACACACACACACACACACACACACACACACACACACACACACACACACACACACACACACACACATACTGGAGAACAAACACACACACACATATCACGATGAAAGCCCTACCCAGAAACATTCTGAGCCTCTCATCTCAACGGTGGGATGAATGAACCCATCAGGTTGCATCATGTGTGTAAGTGAAGGAGTGAAGTGAAAGAATGTTCACGAGTGGTGGACGTGCATTACACTGTAGCTACCATGGACAACAGGAGGCATGGCAACAGGAGACATGGCAACAGGAGGCACGACAACACATGGCGAGGTGGTTCTCCACTCCATCCCTGTGGGATCCGGGACTGTACAAAGTTGCGTTTTCCCTGGATCACCACACCTGAAGGTTTTGATGTGTGTGTGGGTGTGTTAGTCCAGTGGGGATGAACTGTACAGTGACGGAGGTTCCCAAGTAGACTGTGAACTGAAAACACCCATGTTCATGTTCTCGGCATAGAGAGTACATGTACTATATCTGGTGTGTGTGTGTGTGTGTCTGTGTGTGTAAGTGTATGGGTGTGTCTGTGTGTGTGTGGTTTTGTGTGGGTTATGAAGTCTAAAATCAAGTTCACAGGAGACCAGACATCATTTATCCATTCAAACAGCAACATTATTCCTCAGACCTACATGTGTGTGTGTGCAGGTGTGTGTGTGTGTGTGTAAGAGACAGAGAGAGAGAAGACGGTGAGGGATACTCAGGACAGCGTTTGTAAATGTGTACAGTGCCTAAGATTGTTGTGGTGGGAATTTGTCTGCTAGTGTTTTGTTAAGGCTTTGTGTAAATCACAAAATAGTGTCACCTTTATGTACCTCAAAACAAGTAGTGCAAATCGAACCGTTTCGGTGAATGTACAAAGATATTACAGAGTTGCTACATAAAACATATCAGCAAGTGTCTGTTTATTTATTTATGTTCATTTCAGAACAGACAGTGTTCGTTTCTTCGTTCAACCACTGTAGTTTAGTGTATCCAGCCTTCATTGGACAGATGGATAGTACTGTTCTGTTAGCAGAGCAGAACTTTGCACTACTCCACAAATAAACGAATGACTCCTGGTACTGTTCTGGTGTGGTTCCTGCTGCAAACACAGTGCCCGTGATTCCAATCTCAGCTTGCTTCTCCATGACATCTAATATCTCCACTTCATTCAAACTGGTTCTGACCACCACATATGGGTAGAAATGCATACTGGCAAGATACATCCTGCACTGGTCCATCAGACAGAAGCATCATCAACCTTCACTGTTCCATCAGAAACCACCTCTTTCCTATCTTGAATGGGATGATGTTATCTCCAGAAAACATTGCCTATAATAACACTATTATAACACTACAAAAATTAAATTTACTATAAGGTGTTACAAAAAGGTGTTGAATGTACATGTTAGAAGCCATATGTGCAACTCTGTCATACATATTCATGAGCTCTCATTTAATATTCATGAATCCAAATGAAAAACTGATTTAAATAAGAGGCCTCTGTACCTGTTTTGGTGTTTCTCCCTCTTTTTAATCTCACTGATTTTAGGTTTTAGGCTCCTCTGTATTTTTGTCTACACAGAAGAAGATGGCTGTCTGACACCTGCAGACGTGAGAGGTGAGTTGTGACCTCATATGGCGTGTGTTCATGAGCTGTGTGTGTTCTCCTACACAAACCTGAGTGTTGATTCCTGCAAGTGTTCAGAACACAGCCCCAATGGAACCTTAGTCCAGAGACCTCTGAGTCCAGAGACCTCTGCCCACTTCTTGTCTGTATGTGTGTGTGTATGTGTGTGTGTGAGTGTGTGTGTGTGTGTGTGTGCGTGCACGCCCTTTGTTTGTACATATCATCACCCTGGTTCTCCAGGGTACATTTTTGTACCTGGTTTTGCCATTAAATGCATTTTTAAAGAGTCCTTAATTTTCACCACATCAGAGTGTGTGTGTGTGCGTGAGTGTGTGTGTGCATGAGTGTGTGAGCGTGTGTGTGAGCGTGTGTGTGAGTGAGTGTGTGTGTGTGTGTGTGTGAGTGAGTCTGTGTGTGTGTGTGTACGTGTGTGTGTGTGCGTGTGCGTGTGTGTGTGAGCGTGTGAGTATGTGTGTGTGTGAGTCTGTGTGTATGTGTGTGTGTGTGTCACTCCCTCCGTATGTTATGCCCCTGTAACTTCCAATCGTCCTTCTTGTCTTTTTTTGACGTACGTCGTCCTTAACAACGGTCATGCTCGTTTTGCAGAATTTTTATCTTCAGAAGAACAAAACGGAGGGGTGAATCTGAAACGTTCTGCCTGCCGTTTAATGAATGTTGTCATGTGCCACTGTTATGAATGTGAGCTCCACAAGGCTTGCAGGCCGCTGATGGAGTTCTGGTGGTGATGGCGCGCGTGTGGGAGACGCTGCAGTTCGCTCACACAAACAATCAGCACTTCCATTTTCAGCATTTAGATTTCAGTTCTGTCAGTTTGGATTTTCAGTGTTGAGTTCAGGCCTCTCAGTTCTTACCTTGTACTTTATATTCCTTCACTTTCTATGTTTTTATTCAGTATTACTCCTCTGCTTGAGTGGTTTTCTTTTTATTTAGACTCAAGAAAGGATCTTGTCCTTGTTTCTTCTTTATTTCTCTTTCTGTTTCTCTCTTTTGCTCTCTCTCTCTCCGTCTCTCGTTCTGTCTCTCTGCACAACAATTAAAGTGCACAGTGATAATCCCCCATAAGTACCCTTAAATGGACAGCCTATGTAAATGAGGGAAAATTGCACAAAGCCAGTAGAGGGAAGAGAAAAACATGAATAAATTATGCAAATAACAAAGAGGATTTGACCATTTGAAAGCATAATGTCCCAGTAATAAGCACACTGTTTCGCTTTATTTTGCCATGCAGTTAATAAGTGACAGTTGCTCTCTCTATGTATTGGCATGTGTGTATTGCTCTCTCTCTCTCTCTCTCTCTCTCTCTCTCTCTCTCTTTCTTACACACACTCTTTCTTCCCCCCTCTCCTGTTTCATGATGATGGATTTGACATGGGGTGAATGACTAAAGCTTTGTAGGAACATTCTGGACCATGGTACATTTTCAGAGTAATTATGGAAAACACAGTATAGGAATTCCATTTTATGTGTGTGTGTTAAAGATTTTACCATGTACTATATGTGAGAATGTCAGTGTGAAGATGATGACACCGAAATGTGAGCAGTGACTGATAGCAGTTCACACGCAACCACGTGGCCTAGAAACTTAGTATGTCCTGCTAAATCCTCTCTCTCTCTCTCTCTCTCTCTCTTTCTCTCTCTCTCAGACAGTCTTAAGTTCATGTAAGGGGCCTGTGTTCACAGATGTCATTTTATCATATTTTAAATGTGCGCGTGCGTGGGTCCTTGAATGACCTTACTGTACACTGGAGTATCCATTTGAAGTCGTGTTCCTTCCCCTCACACAGGTACCACTGCGCACACAAACATCCCCGCCATCCAAACACTCATTAGCTGACACCGTTCAGCAAGTTCCCCGTAATTGGAATCAACATGTTTTGTATTTGCGCGCGACCTGCTGCTTCGCTCCGTTCTCGTCTCTTTAAATGCGTCTCGCTGTGCGGCGGCGGCGGCTGTTCCGGACAAATTAGAAACGTCCGCCTTTGACTCAAACTCAGAGGCGCGTGCACTGGAAAAGCAGACACGCATCCCGTCAGACGCGCGCCGGCAGACGACAAGGCACGAGCTTAAAGCTGCTGCTGCCCCCAAGCTGACCCGCGCTGTCGCAACACTGCTCTCCATGGAGACCGCCAACTGGAAATATGGTAATTCATCACAGTAACCGCTGTATTAAACTTACTGTTACAATTGTGTGTGCGCGGTCACGCCTCCAGATTTGAACATACATCTAAAAAATTTCCAGTGCTGGATATTCAGAAGTCGCTTTATGTGAAACTATTTAAAAATATTAAGCAGTAGCCTATTTCAGTTGCAGACAAGTTTATGTTAATGTGATTTAATTCACATATACTCATCAGAAGTAACGACAGGTAGATTATTTGATTTGGAGAAGGAGAAATTATTTGATTTGTCGGGAGACTGAGTGAGGTTGGCTGTTATATTTTGCACTTACTATATATATATTAGATAATACTAGATAATTTAGTAATCTAGGCTTTTAGTACACTTTCTAAATTCTGTAGTAATATTATAAAAAATGATTTGAACGCCAATTTAAATATAACTCCCTTTGTTTAAGCATTAATAATTTATTTTTCTTTTCCACCACACGTCACCGCATGCCCTATGCCTCCTCACAGAGGGTTCTTTTTACAGGTTCTCTATTTGATGAAGCTCTTTGAATATCTTTTGTGTTGTCAGATTTTCTTATTTTGGATTCCTACTCTCTCTTTCACACACACACACACACACACACACACACACACACACACACACACACACACACACACACACACACATTCCAACATAAATCTCAACTATATACAACTATATGAATTTTCCTTTACATGAGCTAGGAACAAAAACACAGCTGGAGGGGGAAAGGATGAATGTTAATGAAGACTGCAGTTGTGATCGCATCATCTGGTGCAGAACGGCGGTTCTCGAGCGTTTCCCACACTAGTGAAGGGATCCTCGGCTCTAACTGTATGATCAGGTTCATGAAGGGCCGTGTGCTGGAGGTTCAGCTCTCTGGCTGGAGTCTGTGGGGAAAGAATTGATTCGGTCCTTTTGTTTCTGTTTGCCACTACAGCTTACTTTTCCTCAGTACTGTACATTAATCACCATTGGCTTACACTGTGCGGCAGGAGCGTATTGATTGGCTCTGCTCCTCACTAGTCTCTGTTCTGCCCTCCAACCATTATAAATCCTGGCTGAAATTAGCGTGAATCCAGGTTTATTGATTTTCCTTTTCACTTAGGTAGTGTAAAAACAAACAACTCTAATGTCCTGTGCTTTCTTTGTGTGTGTGTGCGTGTGTGTGTGTGTGTGTGTGTGTGTGTGTGTGTGTGTGTGTGTGTGAATCATCAGGTGTCTCAGGAATAACATTACACAGCTAATGGTGTGAGTCTGCCTGATTATTGCCCTAATCCAACACAGTGAGATCATTTCAACACATAGACACAGACGGTCACAGACCAGCCATTACTGCTTCTATCACACACACACACACACACACCACACACACACACACACACACACACACACACACACACACACACACACACACACACACATACATACACACACCCAAACACACACACACACACACACACACACACACACACACACACACACACACACACACACACACACACACACACACACACACACACACACACACACACATACATACACACACCCAAACACACACACACACACACACACACACACACACACACACACACACCCTCACTGCTCATTCTGCACCACGTACCACGGCATCATGCTCTCTGACCTCGACGCAGACCTTAGTGACCCTCCTGCCTGAGATGCCCCCTCTGCCACGGGCCGCCCCCATATTCTCCATCCTCTCGGTCTAAATGCCATCAGAGAAAAGAACAAAGTGACACACCACATTGAGGTCACGCCTGCACGCCACATGCACTTTCAGCGATGACACTTCTGAAATGTTTATTTATCTGCACCCAATCTGAATTCACATACAGGTAATGAAAATCAAATCTGCCTCATTCTACCTTCTAATTCAAAACATAAGGCGTAAGCTGTAGGCTTTTTAAAATATGTTATAGATATAGTATGTTTTCGTATGAAACATGGACAATAACTGAATCTTCACCAGGTATAAATGTATGTGAACTGGTTACTGTCAATTTTATTTACCTTTTGTTCCTTAATCTAAAGTCATTTTAAGATTTTCCCACTACCAGACAAAGAATTCTGTAAGAGGTAATTTACAGCACACCGATGTCATTTTAAAAGATCTTAGTACTTGACTTTAGTGGACAAAGGGAATACCTGCTTTGTTTCTTTGAGATAATTACGTTGTAGCACTCTTATGCAGAATGGCTACTGAATCATAATGAACAGCTACTGCATATGCAAATATGGTCAGCAGACTCAAGCTCTCTAAATTAGCATACCATCTGAATTCAGTTACCGGCGCTGAGTTGTGAGGTCAATATGTGTGTCACTGTTGTGTGCGCATGTGTGTGTTACAGAGAGAGGTAGAAAATGGGAAAATGTTTATGTGTGTGTGTGTGTGTGTGTGTGTGTGTGTGTGTGTGTGTGTGTGTGTGTGTGTGTGTGTGTGTGTGTGTGTGTGTGTGTGTGTGTGTGTGTGTGAAAGAGAGAGAGAGAGAAGTAGAAAGAGTTACAAAGTGAAGTGGGGTTGACTGGTGTGTGCAGACTCAATCCACCTGTAATGTAGAATTAAAACACAGTGTAATGGTTCCTCTTACCACTCATCAGAAACCCAGTGTCAGTGGATCCTAGCAGGACAAGGACAGTCATCTGTAGACAAGCCCCATTTAGTCTTCTGCACACTCTGACTAAGGACTGAGCACCTTTACCACAAAAGATAAGAATCTCAATATAGTGTAGCACTTAAATGGTTCAATAAACTCTTAGTATCTTAATTAATTTGCATTTAAATTTTAATTTTAAATTAATATTTAATTACCTTAGTGTTGGCCATTCTTAGTTTTGAAGTTCGTGTGTGTGTGTGGGTGTGTGTTTGTGTGTGGGAGCAAAAGTGGAAAAATGAATAGTGAATACATAGTTATTCTTTCTCACTCTCTCTCTCTCTTTTAAACACACACAGACGCACAGACACATTCACTGATGACCATCAAGAATAATATTAATTATGTGAGCAATTAATTGCATATTTTATCACTGTAGTTTAATTGCTTCTATAAAAGAGCACATTACAGAAAAGAATCTATGATCCATTATAATCATCAGACAAGGTGACCAATGAAGAGAGAGTGTAATTACAAGGCCTCAGACTACAACATTAGACTTCCTTAATCAAGCATGGTGCTCCAGGAAACACACACACACACACACACACACACACACACACACACACACACACACACACACACACACACACACACACCTAAACCACGGACAATTCTTGAAACATAAATGAAGCGATCACTTGGCAAAGATAAGATTGTACCCGGCATTTTTTCCCCTCAGAACAGAAAGTACAAATTACTGCACTGAAATAATGAAGATTTTTAGGGCGTCTTCAAACTCTTTTTCTTCAGCAGATCCATTTATTCCGACAGAACACTTTTTTCCCTCTCCCAGTTTAATAATTTAATTCTGCGACTTAAATGGCTCATCCGATTGAAAGACCTTGACTAAGTACGCCATGGAGAGCCGCGATTATGCCAACGTGGGCTGAAATGATGAAAATATGAGGGTTGGTGGAAAGGTTACGCACAGAAAAATGATTATGGATATTCAGCAGTAAAAACCCCACCCCCTCTCCATGCGATAGACAGACCAATATAAAAACGTCGGACTAATGAGGCCGAATGCGAAGATGCTGGCTGTAATTTCATACTCCTCGCTCTTAATAACCACAGATGTAATGAATTGGTATTTAGAAGAGAAACTGTTTCTATATACTCATTTAATGCCATTACGGAGCAAATTAACCTTGCAGGAGATTCATTAGGCTTGGTTCCAAGTGGTCGGCCATGCGAATGAAAAAGAGAGTAGGAACAGGCAACCTTTAAAATGTAGCATCACAAAGTTTTAGTGCTGTACAAGAAGTTAATAATCAAGGCTGTAAAATTGCATGTGTGCATGTGTGTATGTGTGTGCATGTGTGCATGCGTGTATGTGTGCATGTGTGCATGTGCGTATGCGTGTATGTGTGCATGTGTGTATGTATGTGTGCATGAGTGTATGCGTGCATGCATGCATGTGTGTATGTGTGCATGCGTGCATGTGCTTGTCACAAAATTAATTTACTGGAGAGGTAAATGCTTTAAGAAGTAGTTTATGGTAATTGATGTTTGTGAATGTGTGAGGTGGTTAAATACGCTGTAAGTATAACTGTAGGTTGCCATATAATGTGTGAGTCAATTATGAAATACTCACAAATAAATGTAGCTTATCTCATCATTTTAGGTAATAAATGAACCTTCAGCACTTATCAGGCCAAAATATTCGTTGTAATTTGAGTTTAAGTGGACTTATTGTAGTTGATCACTCTGAAGAACAGCACAGCTGACCTGTTTCATAGTGAAGTCATGAGTGTGTGTGTGCGTGTGTGCGAGTGTGTGTGTGTGTGTGTGTGTGTGTGTGTGTGTGTGTGTGTGTGTGTGTGCATGCGTGCGTGCATGCGTGTGTGTGTGTGTGTAATCAGAGGGGGGAAGAATAAAGCAAGAGATTTGCTGCATCATAAATCTCCAGTGTGAAAGAGTCATCGATTCAGCTGTGTGTTTCAGCTCCAATACAGATCACTTCCCTGTCTCTCTCTCTCTGTCTCTCTCTCCCGCTGTCTCTGTCTGTCTCCCTCTCTCTCGCTGTTTCTGTCTGTCTCTCTTATTTTTATAATTACCAGGAAAGAGATTTGTCAAACAACAATGATTTTAATCATCATCACTGTCATCATCACCACCATCATAAAATCAGTTTAACAAAGGCAACTAAAGCCGCAGTAAACTGCTTTAGTTTCACATGGCACACGGTATGTAATCTTAATTCTACACAGTGATTAGTGATGCAAATATTCAGTGTACTTGAAGATCATATTGAGCGAAAAGAAAATAACACGTCAGATTTGGTTTTCATTTAAGAGTGATCTTTAAATTTACATTAAATGATGTGAAGAAAAAATTAACATGATGGAAACTCACATTTTAGACAATTCAACTTTTTGAAGCACTTGACCACTTTTGGTTGGTTAAGTAAGACCACCCGCTAGCAGATTTAAGTGTTACTGGCATTTCAGAGAGGCAGATTAAACATTCTACCACTTACTGATTCACCCACTCACTGACCAATTGATTCACTCACTCTCCCTCCCTACCATATTCACTCACTCACTCTCCCTCCCTACCATATTCACTAACTCACTCACTCTCTCCCTACCATATTCACTCACTCACTCTCCCTCCCTACCATATTCACTCACTCACTCTCCCTCCCTACCATATTCACTCACTCACTCTCTCCCTACCATATTCACTCACTCACTCTCTCCCTACCATATTCACTCACTCACTCTCCCTCCCTACCATATTCACTAACTCACTCTCCCTCTCTACCATATTCACTCACTCACTCTCCCTCTCTACCATATTCACTAACTCACTCTCACTACCATATTCACTAACTCACTCTCCCTCCCTACCATATTCACTAACTCACTCTCCCTCTCTACCATATTCACTCACTCACTCTCACTCTCACTACCATATTCACTAACTCACTCTCCCTCTCTACCATATTCACTCACTCACTCTCCCTCTCTACCATATTCACTAACTCACTCTCCCTACCATATTCACTCACTCACTCTCCCTCCCTACCATATTCACTAACTCACTTTCCCTCTCCACCATATTCACTAACTCACTCTCACTACCATATTCACTCACTCTCTCTCCCTCCCTACCATATTCACTCCCTCACACATTCCTTCTCTCCCTCTCTCCTTCTCTCTCTCCGTCACTCACTCACTCCTCCACCCAAATCGAGTGAATTAAGACACGCTGCTCATCATTTTGTCTGTCATGTCAAATTCCGTCTCTTATCGTCTTATGTGGACCAGATAATTAAGAGCTTAAAATCATTTTAGTGAGTGAAGGATTAGTACATTGCTTATGAATAATTTAGATCTTATCGATTTACATCCCTCTGCTGTTTCTCTGCACAGCACTCTCGGTGTGTAATGGCGTGACTCTTCTCTCTGCACTTGTGTACACGGATCTGTCCAATTGCTCATAAATTGGTAAATAAGAACGTGATATACAGTGTGACCTGCTTCATCCTACTGTGGTCGATGAACAAGACACTTATTTCTTTTACTGTAAAGCTATTTAAACACCCCCCCCCCCCCCCCCCCCCCCCAACGGATGGACACTTTAGTTTTCAGTAAAAGGATATTGTGCTTCCATCTGCTGGCTGAGGTCTGTAGTACACACTCATCGCACAAAACCTTATTTTATTACATTTTAGGTCACTCCAGGTAAAGGTCTCTAGTGCACAAGGGTGACATTAAATAATATATGAATATGAATATATACTGTTGTAGTAAATAATTTTGAGTTTGTGGTTTGTTGCATTTTTCAAACTCATATATAGCATCCTACATGAAGAAACCATGGAGTGAAATGCCAGTACACTTCTTAGAACCTTCCAGACATATTAAGGGAGTTCAAAATTAAAGAATAAACATTGCTACATTCATACAGTGAATTTGTCATCAATATTGAAAGTGAATTAATACTATGTGTTCAATTTATATATTTCTCTTACTAAGCACTCAGCAATATCTGAAGCCTTGAAACCTTTGCTGAACATACCGTCAAGAAGATAAGTAAATGTCAAACATACACCTCAGTCTTTCTGTGCTTTATCAATACTGTAAATACCATTATATTAAAAACTCCAGTGGCACGTCAGACTTCATCAGCTCTGGTCTGGGTTTCAGACCTGCCCTTAAGTACGAGTCTCACATAACAAAGTGCTATTGAGTGTCCCGTATGTTCCTGCACTGCTGTCGGTCTGCGTGTCCTGTTCACGTGGTCCTGTAGTAAATATCCCGCATGTCCTGTAGTACACGTCCTGCACGTCCTGCTGTGCTATAGTGCTGCTGTAAACCACAGCAACACTGACTAAGCTAACACAGCAGCACAACAGAGAACGGCATCCTGTCATGTCATCCTGTCACGTGACAGATATCAGAACGTCACATGACAGTTATCAGAACATCACGTGACATATATCAGAACATGACGTCACAGATATCAGAACATTCCCCGTCACAGATATCAGATAATTTCACAGATAACAGATATCATAGATATCAAAACGCCACATCATGTCAAATATCAAACCATTATGTCACGTCACAGATATGTCAAAATATGTCACGTCACTTAATAAATATCAAGACATCTCATCACATCATTGATATCAAAACGTCACATCAGAGGTATCAATGTCCTGTCATAGATATTAAAAGACAACATACAGTATATAACCTCCTTAAATAATTTTCATAAGATATTTATTCTTCCTCTTTTCTTTGCTCCTGTAAGTCTGACAAATAATATGCTTGCCATTTAGCACTATTTAGTCTGATCACAGTTTTTCATGAAATTTGTGTCATGTGTAAAGCTCAATGAAATATCTCAGAGCGGTGATATCTCAGGGACCTCCCCCCACAGATCGCACCAGGGCCTTCACTCTGCTGATTGACATCACGGCAGACCAATGGCTCGCTTGTGCTATCGTAATGTTAACACCCAATCAAACGTGTTTATCTGGTAATGCAAGTGGCTGCTGGAGTGTTTTACTGATAAGAGCGTCTATGGTGGAAGCATGGCAGTGCTGAGTAAAGTTTCACAGGTCTGAACATGCAGTCTTTAAATATTTGAGGGCAACAACAGACCTCAGTAACATCTGCCCTGACAAACTGTACATCTACCACTGGCACCAAATGTAAAACAAAATAAAAGTCTCTGGTTGATTTATAGTTAAATGTCATAAAGGAACCTCAGAGCAACCTACAGTTGAGGATCAGATCAGTACAGTACTGGCCTTCTGTTCCCCCTGTGGTCAGAGACAAACACAAAGACTCATGAACAAATGTAAGAGGAGACCAATATTGTTCCATAGCTTCATCTCCTTCGTTCCCTCTCTCTCTCTTTCCCTGTCATTAGCTTTCTATTTCTCTCTCTTTCTCTTTTTGGCTAGATGACAGAGATCGGATAGAAAGAGCAGGGTGTCCAAGTCACAGGAGGATTGGACACACCGATCGATCGCCATCTTGGACGTAAGGCGTCCCTGTCAATAACCATTAACCTTGAACTAAACACCACCACAACCCACTCGGTCCACCCACCAAAAAACCTCCTATCTCCTGTATCGCCTACTTTTGAACAAACTTCCAAATACATACTTTCTTTAGCACTCCCTCTTTTCTCTCTCTCTCTCTCTCTCTCTCTCTCTCTCTCTCTCTCTACCTCTCTGTCTCTCTTTAAGGTGAATCCTCTCAGTTACAGGAAAACAGACATTACCGCATTGATTCGTGTCACTTTCTTAATTTCGCGCTTGTGAATATTTATGATTAGTGTTTAATTTTAATGAGTGGTAATTAATATTGATTGATGGGAGGGCTGGTTTACAGTAAGAGCCTCAGTGGGACTTCATTGATTTACATTCAGTTCCACAGTACGACTCATGCAGACTTAAACAGCACTCACGTAACAGAAGGGTGAAGAGTTACAGATTCATTCACTGCCCCCCCCCCCCCACACACACGCACACATACACACACACACACAAATACACATACATACATACACACACACACACACACACACACACACACACACACACACACACCACACACATAGACACACAAACATATTCTTTCCTTTGTATGAAGAGCAATTCATATCTATTACCAACAGTCAATCACCAGTTCAAGCAGGCGTGGCAGGCTATGATACCCCCAGAATTCACATTCACTCTCCCTCTACATTAACACACTCTCTCTCTCTCTCTCTCTCTCTCTCTCTCTCTCTCTCTCTCTCTCTCTCTCTCTCTCTCTCTCTCTCTCTCTCTCTCTCTCTCTCTCTCTCTCTCTCTCTCTCACACACACACACACACACACACACGCACATACGTGCAAACACAAACACAGCTTATCATTAATAATTTGAAGATTGGCCCATTCACTCCCAGTGATTGACAACAGATATGTTTACACTCCTGTCCATCACAAAGCCGCCCAGTGTGATTGTGCGCCTGCTGGTGCACGTGGAACGGCTCTGCGCTCGCATCTCACGCCTGCAGAGGTCCAGCCAGTGTAGTGGCTCCTCTTCAAACAGCACCAGGACAGAGAGGACTCACGCACACTCTTCTGGTGCGGCTCGCCGGGTCTGATTCATCGACAGGCCAGCACGGTTGCGGGATTGTTGAAGCAGCTGAACCCCTCTGAACCTCTGAACCCGGAAGAGCTCTTTGGTTCGCGGCTGTGCTTTACGTCTGCGGTCAGAAGACTGGCGCCTGTGGGTCGCTCTGGGTCCTGTGGTTCTCCTGCTTGGCTTGCACCTGGGGGAAATGTTTCTCAAGCCTTCCAAAACACTTGCTTGTGATTTTACTTGTTTCTATAGAGACCACAAGAAACTGCATTTTGCACTTAAATAAACGATTCAGTCTCATCCATAGAGATCCAGAGAGTCTTAATCCATGTATCACATGCTGGTCTTATGTCAATATCAACAATTATTAACAAGTGGGACTCAAAATAATGGCTTGGTTCACATCCCCAGTAGTGCAGAAAACTTTCATTTTAGGACAACTTTACTCATCCTGGTTCATTACTACCCAGTTCAGTAGGACCCTCAAACACCTCATGAAGGTCTTGCGGAGGAACTATACGTCACGGTGGGTCTGGCCTCACGTGAGGAGGAGTTAGCACAGTCCACCTGTTCCCGTGCAGCTCCACAGCGCCATCGGTGTCTTTTAGTAATGAAGTTAGGACGCTCGGACTGACCTTCTACTGTCCCTGCGGTCTCACACCACGGCAGCTCAGGGGACTGATTATTATGTATGTTCCCACAGGAGCTCTCTGAGATGCGGACAGTAATGGAGTAGTTACAACCATCACTCCGCCCCAAGAGAGGTGATGCTATGGTCCTCATACTGAGTGGCCTGCGTGTTATTGAGGATCCAGGCACTTTTAAGAAGAAGGTTAAGACCTCTCTGTTTAGATTAGGTGTTCATTCACCTGTGACCTGATTGTTTAATCCTTGTTTTCTTTTCCTTGTCCTTCATCTTAATGTATTCATTTTTTTATGGTATATTTGTTATCTTAATTTATTCCGTTTTATTATATTTCTGCTGCGTAAAATATTTTGTGAACTTTGTCTATAAAAGTGTTTATAAATAACGCTTATTATTGCTTAAAAGAGCAAAGAAAGACAAAGATGTAAAACAATGGCAGGAAACCCGTCACCACAGAAGAACAGTTGCACAACTTCCTATCACCACTAGATGGAAGCACAGATACAGTCTTTAATCAGTCCGCTTTGTCTTGGTAATAGGCCTACTACATCCTACTACATCCTACTACATCCTTCTTCATCCTACTACATCCTACTTCATCCTACTACATCCTACTACATCCTACTTCATCCTACTTCATCCTACTACATCCTACTACATCCTACTTCATCCTACTACATCCTACTACATCCTACTTCATCCTACTACATCCTACTTCATCCTACTACATCCTACTACATCCTACTACATCCTACTTCATCCTACTACATCCTACTACATCCTACTTCATCCTACTTCATCCTACTACATCCTCCTTCATCCTACTACATCCTACTACATCCTACTACATCCTACTTCATCCTACTACATCCTACTTCATCCTACTACATCCTACTACATCCTACTTCATCCTACTACATCCTACTACATCCTACTTTATCCTACTTCATCCTACTACATCCTACTACATCCTACTTCATCCTACTACATCCTACTTTATCCTACTTCATCCTACTACATCCTACTACATCCTACTACATCCTACTTCATCCTACTACATCCTACTTCATCCTACTACATCCTACTACATCCTACTTCATCCTACTACATCCTACTACATCCTACTACATCCTACTTCATCCTACTACATCCTACTTCATCCTACTACATCCTACTACATCCTACTACATCCTACTACATCCTACTTCATCCTACTACATCCTACTACATCCTACTTTATCCTACTTCATCCTACTACATCCTACTTCATCCTACTACATCCTACTTTATCCTACTTCATCCTACTACATCCTACTTCATCCTACTACATCCTACTACATCCTACTTCATCCTACTTCATCCTACTACATCCTACTACATCCTACTTCATCCTACTACATCCTACTACATCCTACTTTATCCTACTACATCCTACTACATCCTACTTCATCCTACTATATCCTACTACATCCTACTTCATCCTACTACATCCTACTACATCCTACTTCATCCTACTACATCCTACTTCATCCTACTTCATCCTACTACATCCTACTTCATCCTACTTCATCCTACTACATCCTACTTCATCCTACTTCATCCTACTACATCCTACTACATCCTACTTCATCCTACTACATCCTACTACATCCTACTTCATCCTACTACATCCTACTTTATCCTACTTCATCCTACTACATCCTACTACATCCTACTTCATCCTACTACATCCTACTACATCCTACTTCATCCTACTATATCCTACTACATCCTACTACATCCTACTTCATCCTACTATATCCTACTACATCCTACTACATCCTACTACATCCTACTTCATCCTACTACATCCTACTTCATCCTACTACATCCTATGCACACGAAAGTGATTGATGAGTGTTGGGTTTCCCAAAAACATGGTAGATCGTCGTTAAACAGTAGAGCGGGTATGACGCTGAACACTATCTCATTTAAGACGAACTTAATACTACGAAGCGTTTAGGAAATAGAGGGCGAGGTCATTTAGCTGCAGTCTGTAGTCACGAGCCTGGTTTTAAATTAGATTAAACGTGGTTTTAGGGTGGGGAATTCCACTGAGGGGTTGAGCACTGAGAAACTAAGATGTATTTTTGTTACTTATTATTAGATTGATTTTTAAACAAGCAACGCTTTTTGTTGCTTGGAAACGTTCGTGTGTGTGTGTGTGTGTGTGTGTGTGTGTGTGTGTGTGTGTGTGTGAGTGAGTGATTTATTACGAGATTAGTAAAGGTGTAGAAAAAGGGTGTAATATGTAGAAAACTAGAAAAGGTGTAATATGTTAAAATGGATATATTTTATCAACAGTAACACAGTCTCAAAGTTATTGTTCTAGTTTATGTCTGTTCATCTGCTTATTATCCAGAGATCATTTTCAGAAGTACCATCTCTACATCACATCTTGATCGAGATCTGTGTACATTTTGTTTTGAGTTTTGAGGCACCTGGCAAATGTTTACTCCGCATTTCTAGATTAGTATCTCTTTCTGGACCGTTTTACTTCTAGATTAATAAATCTGATTGGTTTTATAGATTCGTTTTCCAGAACTCAGCAATATGTATATAAAGTTCCTAATAAGGTGTCACTGAGAGAATCCTTTTACGTCCGTGAGGAGAAAATTGTTTCAGCACCTTGGACACATCCCCCCTTACAGTGAAGGCTCCACAACCCTCGCGCAATGAAACTCGAGTGCGCGAGAGCAGGCTATAGCTACCGTGCAGCTGTGCGAGCCCGGCTGTTTGACTCTATAATGAGCGAGCTGAACTCCTCTGGAGTTCCTTATGTCTAGATACAGTGGAGAAACCGCGTCCTTTCCTCTGCGTGCACTAAGTCTCCACATAAAGCACCTCTGCGTGCATCTCGAAGGACCATAGCAGTTAATACAGCAATGTTATTTGTCTGTTTACGAACTATTCTTTTCAGAATTCCAAACCCGTAAGCCTATCACACCCTCCACGATACAATGTCACACTATATTGATATTACTCAAGTAATTATTCAATGGATATATATATATATATATATATATATATATATATGTATGTATGTATGTATGTATGTATAGGACCTGCAGTTTCTTCGATTGGATTTGTAATATTTAAAAGGTTCCGTGTTTACTAATCTGTGCTTACTGTGCCATGGTACGATGTGTACGATATGGTTCTGTGAAAGCACGCGCCAAGGTCAGAAGGTGACCGCATTCTCTGAGCCGAGGCCTCTGTAGCCTCATCTACAAAGTGTGTATCGACCTCCATCTCTCTCCGGTGTTCTCCACCATGATCGCCACTCTCACGATGAAAACCCGACCAGAAGATACTCGAATAAAAACGGAAGCGTTGCAAAAATTCCAACCGTGTTAATAGTGCAGCGGGCAGCTGAAATAAGTGACCGGGGCACCTGCGTCGTGATCTTCACCTGTCACGTTCAGTGTTACTGATACCTGAAGTGAAGAGAGAAAACTTCACGTGCCATACTGTATCCGTTAACTCTGTCTCACGTGCCCCTTCTCGTTGTCTTCATAACACGGTTTCCTCGCGCATCCTGCCAGTGTGGCGGTGCGCAGTGCACGAGGGTCCTCGCGGACAGACGTCACTGGCGTTAGCTCAGTCTTCCATTCTCAACGGTATCGCGAGCGACGGGAGACGCGCGCGCCTCTCACTTCGACCCGTGTCCTCGGAGCGCTCCCGTTTTCTCCTAATGATAAGCGGTAAATGCTAACTCGGAGCTGGCGCGATGCGTACCGGAAAGAGCGAATCTTACGTTAACTGGAGCGAGCAAAGGCAGGACCGACGGAACGACTCCGCCAGAATGACTCCTAACAAAGAAAATCTCCTCGCGCTGCGGTCGTAACCTCGTCACCGGAATCAAGGAGCGCGCGAGCGGCTGTCACACGCAATCATGCCGGTGCGACGGGGTCACGTCGCGCCGCAGAACACGTTTCTGGGGATTATTATCCGCAAATTCGAGGGTCAAAGTAAGTGTCACATGCTTGTAATGTCCCTTTAGCCCTGGTTAAATTTCATTACAAATTAAGATCGCGCACCATTTGGGACAGTGTAAAATGCTTAACGTGCCTTAATGTACTAAAACAATGACGTAGTATCATCAAACTATTCTTATATATTACTGGTCATGAGTACTCTCTACTAGCACAAGAATGAAACTGTTGCAAGAAAAGTAATAATGTTTACGATAAGCATTTCACCCTCTCCATTTAAACCTATTAGCCCATAAGGAAACATCTTAACGTAAATGCTACTACTTTGTCATCAGAAAACAGCTTATTACTTTTGGTGGCAGAAATACTCATGGCCAATAATATGTGAGTGAAATGTGATATTCGTAGGTCAACGTTTTAGTACAATAAGCCGCGCTAAGCTTTTCTCCATTAAGCCATTTAAAATGTCCACGGAAGGAAGCGGTGCGATGCTGATTGTATATGACCTCTAAAAAGTGAAAACTCCTTACTATCGTAAAATAATACAGGATTAGTAACTTTAAGACAAGAATGCTGTATTTTTTCGTTTATTTTACGACAGAATTCTCTTTTTTGACAAGATTTAACCCCCTTAACTACTGACTGTTAAAAACGAATGCTTAATACCACTAATTATTATTATTATTATTATTATTATTATTATTATTATTATTATTATTATTATTATTATCATCGAGCTGTTTACAAAGGCTTAGATTCGAATCCACGGTGGTCTCTCTGTTTACAAACGCGACCACGCGCACAGCGCGCGGTGTACAGCTATTCTGTTACCAGTGGCGCCTGCAGGAAATACCTGGGGGGCAGATGGGGCCAGTGAATATTTTGGAGGTGTCACACTACAGGGTCTCTGCAGCACAGAGGGGATTCAGAGCATCAGGTTAACACAAAGGGACAGGCCACACCGTAGTGGATATTAAAATGCATACTGTTTAATTCCTTGACTGTTTTAATGTGAATATAATTTTATGATATTCGTGAGATTAGGCAAAGAATCATTAATTAGCTCATCAAATGTCAGTTTGAATGAATCACCAATAGAATAAGGGTGTGGGTTGCTGGTATATTAATTATTAGCTGAGAAGAAAGGCTTCATTTGTTTACAGCACATCATGTTTAATAGTATTTACAAGGATCTTCCATTCTTTGAATCAGTTCGATTTACTGTAACTTGGCAACATTAATGTTACTAGGTAACACATTTCTATAATGACAACCAAAAAGCAATGCAACTTACCATACTAAATACGTAAGCACCAATTCTCTAATAAACAATAGCTATATTTGCAATAGGTTACTAATATTAACTACCTATACTACCTATACTTATTAAATAACTTACACATTTAAGCAATGACAACCCCCCCCCCCCCCCCCACACACACACACACAGACCAGGTCTCCCCCCCCAATACACTCCCATACACTTAGTGTAGATATCATATATATGGGAGACTTGTTTGCACATGAGGTGTAGAGGCTCATAGGTGCGTGTGCTACGATGGGGAATCATAACGGCCTCTCTGTTCATTCACCAGCTCTCTGTACATTTTAACGTAGTCGACGTGCACTTCGGTTGTTAGGAACCCTGAGAGGACAGACGGACTCATGGACCCTTATGGACGTCAGCATCAGTACCAGAACATTCATAACTGACAAACCACTACATCAGTAAAAGGGCAAAAGTATGATGTGTAAAGGACTCATGGTGCCTTGATTAGTTTGTTCTTAGTTTCTTTGGTCAGGCTTTACTGGGCTTTACTGGGCTTTAATGGGCTTTACTGGGCTATTGAAACAGCAAGTGGTTTCACATTATCCTTTCTTTTTTTACATTTGTTACTTGTATATGTTGCACAGGTGTATGTGTACAAACATCTGTACAAATCTTACAAGCTCCAGCCCTACATTTCAGTGACTTACACTAGTCTGGGCTCCTGTGTTGGCCAGAAGGTCTCCAGCTCTGTTCACGCTTCCTCCTCCTGTCCATCCACAGACAAGAAGTTTGTGATAGCGAACGCCCGCGTGCAAAACTGCGCCATCATCTTCTGCAACGATGCCTTCTGCGAGATGACGGGCTTCTCGCGGCCTGACATCATGCAGAAGCCATGCACATGTGACTTCCTGCACGGTCACATGACCAAGCGCCACGCCGTGTCCCAGATCGCCCAGGCGCTGCTGGGGTCAGAGGAACGCAAGGTGGAGATTACCTACCACCGCAAGGATGGTGAGTGGAGTGTGTGTGTGTGTGTGTGTGTGTGTGTGTGTGTGTGTGTGTGTGTGCATCTGTGAATGTACACATGTACGTTTGAGCCAAATCTTAATGTTTAAAGGCAGATAACAGTGGACTGGAGTGGAGAATATCATTTTCTATGAATGTTTCATGACTGGGCCTGCGGTGGTGTCCACATACTGTATCAGCTTGCTGGAAGAACACACGTGGGTTCAGGGTAAATGCTAGGTGTGTATATACAGTATCTTGAATAAATACTTTGTGCATTGTCTAGTCCAGCTGAAAGAGAAGTAAGACTGTGGATACTCATTAATGTAGAGGGATTGTCTCAGCATCAGGGCAGCATGTAGGCCCGTTTTACAGTTTTTGACGACTGCTAACGTGCGTTTGTCCAATCTGTAGTCACATTTTCAAAACTCCAAACTCAGTGAACACAACATCAGTTTTCAGTGGCTATACTATTAGTTCAATTCATGTTGTTATGGCACAAAATGCAGTCATTTTACATGTTTTTATAATGCTTAAATTTTCTATACACACAAGGTTATCCAATAACAAAATTCTGGATCGTTTTTGTCTTATTTACAATTGCTTGTACACAGCATGCCAAAAATGAAAACCTAAGGTTCAAAACCTTAAATATCGTATAAAATGCCAAGTTCTGCAAAAACAAAGGCAGCTGAAAAGTTATTACTGTTGTACACATTTTTTGCACATATAGATCAATGAAATAAAATGAAGTACAGTAATGTACCGGGTCAGAGAGGAGCAAATATAACAATTTGTCCTGCAATCTCAAGTGCTGGTTTGGTCCTTTACAAATGCCAGATTGGTCCCTATAACAGTGACCTCCTTCTTTCGTTTTTGAATGAACTCTACCAACAACTGGTTCCAGAAGCAGAAAGGGAACAGGTGGGAGGAAACACGAGGACATTTGTGATGGGACAATGTAGCATTTTGTCATTCTCATGTCATCACAAACTGGTTTATAGACCACCCAAGAGTGATGTCCCTTTTCCTCCCGCCCATCTCGCCTTTCCTCAACCCCACTAAGGAACTTTTTTCAGTCTGGAGGTGGAAGGTGTATGATCATCGGCCCCATGACCAAATGTCCCTCCTGGATGCAATGGATCCTGGCTGCAGAGACATTTCAGCTGAAGACTGCCAGGGGTGAATAAGGCATACCAAGCTTTTCTTTCCCAGGTCCATGGCAAGGGCCAACATCAGATGTGATGTAGATAAAAACATGTGGCCAACTGCTGAAGGCCGTTTAGATTACACCTAACAAGACTGTTCAGTTTTGTATTCTGTTTTTCCCCCTTGTGTGGCTTTTTTTGTATATGTGTATTTTTACACATATGGGACCATGGCTAATTATGTTTACAATTACGATAATTATTTTTTGGGTTAGGCCACGATTTACAGTAATGTCCCTAATACAGTAAAATATACCCTTTACTGCAAAACTGTTACTGACTACTTTTTTGTCTAATCTACATTCCATATAGTACCTAACAGTAAATATCACTCATTGGGTAGACAGTATGTTGCAGAGACAGAATTGAGAAAAACAATCTGAGTGAGTGAGTGTGAGTAAGTGTGTGAGTGAGTGTGTGTGTGTGTGTGTGTGTGTGTGTGTGTGTGTGTGTGTGTGTGTGTGTGTGAGTGAGTGTGAGTGTGTAAGTGAGTGAGTGAATGTGAGTGTGTGAGTGAGTGAGTGAGTGAGTGAGTGAGTGAGTGAGTGAGTGAGTGAGTGAGTGAGTGAGCAAGTGATTGAGTGAGTGAGTGAGTGAGTGTGAGTGTGTGTGTGTGAGTGAGTGAGTGTGTGTGTGTGTGTGTGTGTGTGTGTGTGTGTGAGTGAGTGTGTGTTTGTGTGTGTGTGTGTGTGTGTGTGTGTGTGTGTGTGTGTGTGTGTGTGTGTGTGTGTGTGAGTGAGTCTGAGTGAGTGTGTGTGTGTGTGTGTGTGTGTGTGTGAGTGAGTGAGTGAGTGTGTGTGTGTGAATGAGTTTGAGTGAGTGTGTGTGTGTGTGTGTGTGTGTGTGTGTGTGTGTGTGTGTGTGTGTGTGTGTGTGTGTGTGTGTGAGTGTGTGTGTGTGAGTGAGTGAGTGAGTGAGTGTGTGTGTGTGTGTGTGTGTGTGTGTGTGTGAGTGAGTGTGTGTTTGTGTGTGTGTGTGTGTGTGTGTGTGTGTGAGTGAGTCTGAGTGAGTGTGTGTGTGTGTGTGTGTGTGAGTGAGTGAGTGAGTGAGTGAGTGTGAGTGTGTGTGTGTGTGTGTGTGTGTGTGTGAGTGAGTGAGTGAGTGAGTGTGTGTGTGTGTGTGTGTGTGTGTGTGTGTGTGAGAGAGTGAGTGAGTGAGTGTGAGTGTGTGTGTGTGTGTGTGTGTGTGTGTGTGTGTGAGTGAGTGTGTGAGTGAGTGAGTGAGTGAGTGTGAGTGAGTGTGAGTGTGAGTGTGAGTGTGTGTGTGTGTGAGTGAGTGTGTGAGTGAGTGAGTGAGTGAGTGAGTGAGTGAGTGAGTGTGAGTGAGTGTGAGTGTGTGTGTGTGAGTGAGTGAGTGAGTGTGTGTGTGTGAGTGAGTTTGAGTGAGTGAGTGTGTGAGTGAGTGTGTGTGTGTGTGTGTGTGTGTGTGTGTGTGTGTGTGTGTGTGTGTGTGTGTGTGTGTGTGTGTGTGTGTGTGTGTGTGTGAGTGAGTGAGTGAGTGTGAGTGTGCATTTGCAGCTGCTGGGTAGTTTTTGGACAGCTCCTCTTCTTTAGGCCTGACAGAAGGACACAGGGCAGATGTTGTACTATCAGAAACCACGAAGAACACACAATACATTTCAAAGAAATAAATGGTGATTGAGAGAGAGATAGACAGAGTGAGAGGGAGAAAGAGAGAGAGAGAGAGAGAGAGAGAGAGGGACTGTGAGAACAGTACTCTAATCAGAGTTAATGATGATTCTGGGTAGAAAATATAGGCAGGATGTGTGTGTGTTCTGGACTCATTGCCATCATACAGAACCACACCTGCAGTACGGCGCGCATGTCCATCAGTATCAGGGACATCATTTGCTGTGCTGGCAAGCTGAAGGTCAGACCTGAACAATCGCTCCCAAAGTTAGCCTGGGTTCTTGTGAGGACTGCCAGCCAGACACCCAGCTCTTGTGATTCAAGTATGTAATGAATGGACTGAAGCCCTAATCAGGTGTGTCGGGAGGGAGTTGATACAGGAGGCAGATATGTGAGCCATCCATTTCAATCTGTCATTTTATTGGCTCTGCTGTCTCTACAGTGGCAGCCACATGCATTGTGTTTCGATGCCGCACAAGGGGGAAAAGCAACTGCTCATCTTAGACTTTACCAGAATTCATTAGCCCCTCAAGTAAAACGTGCTTTTATTCAAGTTCTATTTATTTAAATAGTGATATAAAGAACCAATCAGGGGCAATGTAATGAGTGCATTACCCAATCCTGTAGCTGGGACAGTATTTATAATGGTCCCAGAAGTCAACCCTGAGGTACGTAGAAGCCCATTGTCCTTTTCTCTCTGTATTGTGGGTTTTGCTTTTGTGAGAACAAATGGGGAAAGCTGATCACATGGTTCTTAAACCAGTTCCATAGCTCAAGTAAAGAAATGTAATAAATAAAAAAGCTAAATAAATAAACGATCAACTAAGATATATTGCGATTAAATTAACAAAATTTAGTATTCAAAAAGAGATCACCAACAGACCTACATGGCACTTTACTACACAAACACAGCACTCACATCAGCAAGGTAGGGGGGAGAGGACAGGATTTAGAGCCCTGATTAAAGAAAAAAACAAAGTTATCACAGAATGTAAATGTAAATGGGAGTTTTTCAATAAAGGCATAAAAGGGCAGCTAAGTTCGTTTGAGTTGAGAGGTGATCCTGCGAGACTGCATCCAGTTTCTTCCAGGGTAATGTCCTGAAGGACGTGTCTGACCCACTGGATGGGTGGGGACCAGAGGATGATTCCACCTTAGCAAAATAAGAGTCATCTTGCCAGTAAAGTTGCAAAAGCTACAAGATCAGAGAGGGGTTTTGGAACTGGTAGAGTAGCGTAAGCATTCAAGAAGAACTAAGAGTTTGTCAGTTCTGCTCAAAGAGTTGCTATCTTATATCAAGGGTGAGTTCTTGATGTACGTTTCCTGAATTCAACAATACCTCACATAAAAAGACTTTTATTCAGATTCTGTTACTGAAAGTACTGGAATAACAAAAAAGTACCATCGATGTGTAAGACCTTTAGATATCTATTTTGTCACAGCTATGAAATCCCTCATCCAGATCTGAAACAAGCCAGGAAACCGACAGGAGTAGAGCCTTAAAATTAAAATGTCTTTGGAATCGTTTCCAGATTTTCAGTGTCTTAACAACACCTTTAATGTCAGTCGAGATATTGTGGTCCAGAGAGGTGTGTAGAACAGACATTATAGAAGAGAGCTGCCATGAAGTGGTTTTGTAACTGAAGACATTCTCGGGGGAGGTAAAGAGTATTGGGACGGGTCCGGTATTGGAATTTATTGGCAGACTAGTTAAATGGGAACAATCCACTTTTGACCAGATTTAGGTTGCACCAAGGTATAATGATAAAGGAGTTGACAATCGAGAGCTGGGCAGGATGTCTGGGTTAGCAGATGAGAGGCACGTTCAAATAAGTCATCAGTGTACACTGAACTGAAACTCTTTGTTTCCTGTACCAACTGACTATATAATCTGTTATGTTATCACTGCCCCTCTGCCCAATAACAAGAGATATATTCATAAAATCCTTTCTGGATTGTCATGTGTTGGGGGTATGACATTAAATTACATTGATCAAGTGTCTGGTATTGGAGAAGGCATGTCTATCTTTAATTAGACCAGTCTAGTCTGGGGAAATTATAGTAGGTCTTGTTATCTGAGTCACATGAATTATATCACATGAATTGCTAGAATTTTGGCAAGCGGTTTCTATCCCTCATTGAGGAATGAGTTATGGTGAAATGAGTCACACTGGAAGACATTTTATTTGTATTTGGAATGAAGGTCATTGAAGCCTGTGTGAGAGTTGGAGGTAAAGAATCAAATGATTCTTGGACTATATCTATCAGTAAAGTGGCCAATTTATTGTTAAACTTCCGTAAAAGCTCAGTCAGTTTCTGTTTGCTCGGATGGCTGCCATACTGCATGGTTCCATTCTACCTGAATAAGTTCTTCAGCAATTGTAGGTTTGTTCTGTGTAGTAAATATGATTTTTGTTCAGAGTAGTTTGCCTTAATTGTGCCAAAAATGGGTGAGGTATCATGAGAAATGTCAGATGTAAACAATGAAACATAATGTTTTGGAAATCATTTGGTCATTTCAAAAGCTTCTTTTAGATGTGATTCCAATTGAAATCTGTTTACTAACAGTGAACTGCTATAGCTGATGTATCAGCAATTCACCAGCGATGTACTTAAGCAGTAGATCCTTCACATATGTTTGTGTGGTCATCATTTGTCCTCTGACATATTCCCAAAATACAGATGGTGCAATCTCTGGTGTCTCTGCAGTTTTATTCACACTAAAGAAAAATGTCAGTTTGTATACAAATGAACTTGACAAGCATGTCATCTGATAGCAGACGTATGTTACGGTGGCATGATATTGTGAGTTTGTAGTAGCAATAATAATAGTCATTGTAAGGAGGGCACCATCTGATTAGGCGATGACATTGCACATTCAGTCTTGAACCTGTGATGAAAGCCTGTTGTCTATGAATACATAGTTGATGCGAGTGAAAGTGTGGTTGACATTTGAGAAAAGAAAAAAACTGCTTGCTGTGTGAATGAAGAGTTGATGGCTCTGCCTGACCTAGAGAATTGACGTTTAGAGTAGGACCTGTGAAGCTTTGGATCTAGCCAACAATCAAAATATCCCTCTAATAATAAGGGACTCAAGATCAGATCTGCAAGTTTGGCAAGAACGTCACAGAAAGTTGTCCTTGTCCCAGTTGGGGACATAAATATTGGCTGAAGTAATAGGCGTGCTATAAATTCTTCTGCTGACCACAGTCTACTTTCCGACCCGGGTCTGCCACAACATTAGAAATGATTGCCTCATGTAGGAAGGTTTGCTATCCCTCTAGAATTGACATTAAATGTGCTGTGATATATTTGACAAACCCACAGTTTACAAAGTTTATTATGATATAAGTATCTCATTTTAGATGAGATCTAAAAATAATCTGCACTCACAAATGTTTTAGGCATTGTAGTATTTTTCTGGAGTATTATCGTTTGATTTTGGTACTCTCCCTGGTGGTGTGCACATTGGTTGTAGCTATGGTTTACAGTGCAAAGGTTTGGAATATGGAGGCACATTTTGTTTTTGGAACAAATCAAAACAACATAATCTTGAGTAAAGCAAAATCACAAAGAAGAAACAATGATTTTAAAAAGTGATTGAGAAAAAGCACACTATAATAGTAACTTTTACAACTTTAACTTCTAACCCATACTCCATGCTAAAGGTTCTCCCCAGATGTTATAATGACCATACCAAGCCAAATCAAGTCACTCAAATCACCCAAAAATTATCCCATGATATACACTGATGTTATCTGAGCTTCACACCAGCCAAGAAACTAGCTTAAACACTCAATCAATCAAAGTTTATTTATACAGTGGTTTTTACAACAGTTGTTGTCACAAAGCAGCTTTACAACTGTCCGAGTCCAAGCCCTCAGTGAGCAAGCCAAGGGCGACAGTGGCAAGGAAAAACTCCCTAAGAGCATGAGGAAGAAACTTTAAGAGGAACCAAGACCTGGGGGGGGGGGGGGGGACCATCTTAATAGGGAACTTATGGTTCCTGTTATTGTCCCCTTTGGTGCAAGTATCTTTAGGTGTTTATAAACTGCTGTGTGACCAAGACCATCTGTCTGAGGGAGACTCAGCTCTGCTGGGTAATAGAGTTCATGCCTCAGGTTAGTTGTGTAGTCCCAGAGCTGTCGTTTAGCGCTGCTGAATTCAGCCCATTCCTTGGCTACTGAGCTGATGTAATCAGGAAAAGGAAAGAATTGTCTTCCCTCTGTGTAGTAGGGGTGAGATTCCACTCATGTGGTGTAGAATCACCTCATGGGTCTGACAGAGATGCAGGCTGATCTCAAAGGGTCGTGGACGCTTGGCGTTTCAGGTTCCGCCGAAAGGGAGCTGTGTGCACGACCCAGTGTGTGCATCCACTCCAGCTCAAATCAGTCTTGCAGAAGCTGGATGATGGATTCAGACATTCCCCTCAGCCCCTCTGGGGCTCTGTGTAGATAAATCTTGTGCCTTCTCTGTTGCCCTTTTAAATCCTCCCATTTCTTCTGTTTTTTTTTTTGGTGTCTCTGTGGTGGCTGTTAGTGAAAGCTCTATGTTTTGTGGCGATCAATCCTATTAGGTATTGATTTGCGGAGGACGAGTGTTCACTATTTAGAGTGTTGATCTTGCCACAGAGGTCTTTGCTCAGTACATTTACTGCTTTCTGGAATGACCCGTGACTCAGACTCTCATTTGAGTGTCCTCGTGGGGTTGGTGCGGTAGTAGCTGGTGGGGTTGGTGGGGTAGTGTCCTCAGCTGGTGGGGTTGGTGGGGTTGGTGGGGTAGTGTTCTCAGCTGGTGGGGTTGGTGGGGTAGTGTCCTCAGCTGGTGGGGTTGGTGGGGTAGTGTCCTCAGCTGGTGGGGTTGGTGGGGTAGTGTTCTCAGCTGGTGGGGTTGGTGGGGTAGTGTCCTCAGCTGGTGGGGTTGGTGGGGTAGTGTTCTCAGCTGGTGAGGTTGGTGGGGTAGTAGCTGGTGAGGTTGGTGGGGTAGTGTTCTCAGCTGGTGGGGTTGGTGGGGTAGTGTTCTCAGCTGGTGGGGTTGGTGGGATAGTGTCCTCAGCTGGTGGGGTTGGTGGGGTAGTGTCCTCAGCTGGTGGGGTTGGTGGGGTAGTGTTCTCAGCTGGTGGGGTTGGTGAGGTAGTGTCCTCAGCTGGTGGGGTTGGTGGGGTAGTGTCCTCAGCTGGTGGGGTTGGTGGGGTAGTGTCCTCAGCTGGTGAGGTTGGTGGGGTAGTAGCTGGTGAGGTTGGTGGGGTAGTGTTCTCAGCTGGTGGGGTTGGTGGGGTAGTGTTCTCAGCTGGTGGGGTTGGTGGGGTAGTGTCCTCAGCTGGTGGGGTTGGTGGGGTAGTGTCCTCAGCTGGTGGGGTTGGTGGGGTAGTGTCCTCAGCTGGTGGGGTTGGTGAGGTAGTGTCCTCAGCTGGTGGGGTTGGTGAGGTAGTGTTCTCAGCTAGTGGGGTTGGTGGGGTAGTAGCTGGTGGGGTTGGTGAGGTAGTGTCCTCAGCTGGTGGGGTTGGTGGGGTAGTGTCCTCAGCTGGTGAGGTTGGTGGGGTAGTGTCCTCAGCTGGTGGGGTTGGTGGGGTAGTGTCTTCAACTGGTGGGGTTGGTGGGGTAGTAGCTGGTGGGGTTGGTGGGGTAGTGTTCTCAGCTGGTGGGGTTGGTGGGGTTGGTGGGGTAGTGTCCTCAGCTGGTGGGGTTGGTGGGGTAGTGTCCTCAGCTGGTGGGGTTGGTGGGGTAGTGTTCTCAGCTGGTGAGGTTGGTGGGGTAGTGTCCTCAGCTGGTGGGGTTGGTGGGGTAGTAGCTGGTGGGGTTGGTGGGGTAGTGTTCTCAGCTGGTGAGGTTGGTGGGGTAGTGTCCTCAGCTGGTGAGGTTGGTGGGGTAGTGTCCTCAGCTGGTGAGGTTGGTGGGGTAGTGTTCTCAGCTGGTGAGGTTGGTGGGGTAGTGTCCTCAGCTGGTGAGGTTGGTGAGGTAGTGTCCTCAGCTGGTGGGGTTGGTGAGGTAGTGTCCTCAGCTGGTGAGGTTGGTGAGGTAGTGTCCTCAGCTGGTGAGGTTGGTGAGGTAGTGTCCTCAGCTGGTGAGGTTGGTGGGGTAGTGTTCTCAGCTGGTGAGGTTGGTGGGGTAGTGTCCTCAGCTGGTGAGGTTGGTGGGGTAGTGTCCTCAGCTGGTGGGGTTGGTGAGGTAGTGTCCTCAGCTGGTGAGGTTGGTGAGGTAGTGTCCTCAGCTGGTGAGGACACCAAGTCCACCACAGCAGCTTCGTGCAGGACAGCACGGGACATTGCAGGACGTTGTTCTCAGCCGGGTGGATGAGGCTCCACACAGTGCCACTAACATAGGGGGGGGTGCTGAAGTATTTAGGCATAACTAAACTCCAGGCTAAGTGAATAACCATGAAATTCATTCAGAAGAGTCATTAAAGTTACTGCATTACAGAGCATCACAGCATCGTGTCCCACTGGTGTGCCAAAGCACTGGAAATTGCTGAGAATGTAGTTGCTGTGGAAACCTGGATCTGAGGAAAAAACTTTTGGAAGTGGAATGAAGCCTCTAGATGTCTCACATGTGTCTCACGAATTATCACAAAAATGTAAAAATAAAAAAAAAAGTGGAATTTTCATAGCGGAGCCTTAAACAAGGACAAACCGCTTGGAGTTAAAATGTAAAAGTTAAAAGTGGAGAAAGAAGGCAGCAGTTTTGCAGTTGTTCAGAGCCTTGTGTGCTGCTAGAACTGCAGAGAAGGGAGGGGCTTAAACAGCCTGACAGGCAGGGACAGGGAGCAGCCTGGGGGGCTGGGATTTCGTTCCCCTCTTTTGGTTAATTGAGGCTTTTTGGTAAAAAGTATTAGACTGTAATTGAGATCCAAAGACAGAGAGAGAGAGAACGTGTGTGTGTGTGTGTGTGTGTGTGTGGGTGTGGGTGTGTGTGTGTGTGTGTGAGAGAGAGAGAGAGAGAGAGAGAGAGAGTGGAAGATGATTTCACTGCTTTGTAATTTGAGCATGTTCCATCACATTTCCCCAGATTCACTCACTCACACACACACACACACGCACACACAAACCTTAATTTGCATTTTACCTCACAGACCAAGACCACGTACCCTGTGCTTTATTTAGCATTTATATTACTTTACTGCATGACGACTCTCAGTTATTCTGAAGGCCCTTTCTGCATGTGTGAAGCGGTCTCTCTGTTTCCTGGCTCTCCCAACATCACACCGCTCAACTGCGACGCAAGAGCAATTTGTGATCTTTGAGAAACCGATATATTGAAACCTCGTTTTAAATAAAGATTATGAGCCGCACATAGAGTTTCGTCCTGTCCAAGTGTCCAGCTCCAGAGCTGTTCTCAGAGCTGTGTAAATATCTCCGCGTGTTTCCTGTTACAGGACTGTGTGAACATCGGAGGACTCTGACACTACCGTAGATGCAATCTCTTCTTCTGAGCGATAAGTTTCACTCATGAATAAATGTTTGCAGCCTCCCGACCTGTTTGCATGATTAATGAGCTTTTTTTCGTGAGAACTGAAGCCACCAATCAGCAGGCTGCCATGGGGCCTGTTGGTTCCCTCCTGGCGCGTGATTGGTTGAAGGACTGCATACAGCTGTGGTGCTGATGTTTGCACAGGGAGAATAGTTTGAGTGTCATTAGGGCTCGTTTTAGAGCTCAGCAGGTGTGATACAGTGATGCGATTCAGGATTCAGTGGTGTGTGTGAATTTATATTTGATTGCTTATATATGTGCGTGAGGGCAAGACAACAGCAGTATATCCAGATGAGCCAACATCTAATAATAATCAATAATGAATTATTTGTGACCTCTGCTTCTTAGAAACCACCTATGGTGTGTGTTGTATATATATATATATATATATATATATATATATATATATATATATATATATATATATATATATATATATATATATATATATATATATGAAATAATGCTTTCTGGTATGTAGAATCATGTTTAAGATTAAAGCCAGAGTTGTATAATCCAGGTTCAGAAAGTAAAAGTCCTCACCAGGATTTTGCTCAGGCTTCCTGGATTGTGTTGATTCCACTAATTTTACCTGGATTACACTAATTAGAAAATCTAGGAAGCAAAATCCTGGTGAGGACTTTTACTTTCTGAACCTGGATTATACAACTCTGATTAAAGCTGTGAAGCTGTGAATAAAACAGAAATAGTCAAATATAGAACTAGATAAAATGTTACAGTACAAACTCAAACATTTGATGTTTCTGTTATTTTTCTTTTATAAGGGTACGTGAGTAATATGTAAAATGGACCTGATCGTCAGTCCGTCAGTCCTTTGATATGATTTTCCACTGAAGACGGACCAGAAACATTACAAATAAATATATACATCACTGTCTCCACCCATTTACGGGGATTTGAGCTGATAAACTGCCCACTGGTTGTTTTCTTTGTGATTACAGAAACAACTGTATCCGAACAGCAGTGTAGATGGAGAGTGTCGTCTAGGGGAGTGTGTATTGTGCGGCCCAGTAGGAACCCGATGTGACCCGGTGTAGCACTGGCACAGACTCAGACCGCCCTCTGGTCTTAAACCAGCGGTCTCGCCCAGCGGAGACCACAGTGTTCAGAGAGAGACACACACAGGGAGGGAGAGAGACAGAGAGAGCATGTGTGCGTGTGTTAACTGGTGAGTCAGAAAGGAATGTATTTATAACCCATGCGCCGTTCTTGGCAGGTGTAAAGTTAAACGCAGCTCTAGTGTACAGCTCCTCTCTCTCTGTTCTGAGGCCTAGACTTCACATGGAAACTGTTAACACAACACAAACACTGCAGACGTTTGCCCAAGCGAACACAGCTCACGTTAACCAGGCCGCTCTGGCCTGTTTGGGTTTCAGTAGAACCAGGTTACCATCACAGCTTCCTCCTACCGTGAGCCGCCAAAGTATGGATCCCTCAGCGCAGCACACGTTATCCTCTCACGCGCCCTCTCCTCTCATGCTCGCTATTCTCTCACTCACGCTCTCCTCTCACGTGCCCTCTCCTCTCACGCACGCTCTCCTCTCACGCACGCTCTCCTCTCACGTGCCCTCTCCTCTCACGTGCCCTCTCCTCTCACGCACGCTCTCCTCTCACGCACGCTCTCCTCTCACGCTCGCTCTCCTCTCATGCACACTCTCCTCTCATGCACCCTCTCCTCTCACACACGCTCTCCTCTCACGCTCGCTCTCCTCTCATGCACACTCTCCTCTCATGCACCCTCTCCTCTCACACACGCTCTCCTCTCACGCTCGCTCTCCTCTCATGCACACTCTCCTCTCACGTGCCCTCTCCTCTCACGCACGCTCTCCTCTCACGCACGCTCTCCTCTCACGTGCCCTCTCCTCTCACGCACGCTCTCCTCTCACGCACGCTCTCCTCTCACGTGCCCTCTCCTCTCACGTGCCCTCTCCTCTCACGCACGCTCTCCTCTCACGCACGCTCTCCTCTCACGCTCGCTCTCCTCTCATGCACACTCTCCTCTCATGCACCCTCTCCTCTCACACACGCTCTCCTCTCACGCTCGCTCTCCTCTCATGCACACTCTCCTCTCATGCACCCTCTCCTCTCACACACGCTCTCCTCTCACGTGCCCTCTCCTCTCACGCTCGCTCTCCTCTCACGTGCCCTCTCCTCTCACGCACGCTCTCCTCTCACGCACGCTCTCCTCTCATGCACACTCTCCTCTCACGTGCCCTCTCCTCTCACGCACGCTCTCCTCTCACGCTCGCTCTCCTCTCACGTGCCCTCTCCTCTCACGTGCCCTCTCCTCTCACGCACGCTCTCCTCTCACGCTCGCTCTCCTCTCATGCACACTCTCCTCTCACGTGCCCTCTCCTCTCACGTGCCCTCTCCTCTCACACACGCTCTCCTCTCACGCTCGCTCTCCTCTCATGCACACTCTCCTCTCACGTGCACTCTCCTCTCACATGCACTCTCCTCTGCAGTGAGGCCTGAGTTCAACTGTGTGCAGCGACCAGGTGTCTGTAGTCCAGTGTGAGTGTTGAGAGCAGGTGTCTGTAGTCCAGTGTGTGTGGTGGGTACTGCAGGGATTCGGGCTGAGGATTTAACATCACCACTGTTACGAAATATGAGACCAGAGGTAGACTGGTGATGAATACACACACACACACACACACACACACACACACACACACACACACACACACGTTATATGGTCTGAGCCCTGTTCATTTTCAAAACAGCAGTCCCAGCCTGCTCATTACTGTCTGCCTGATGTGTGTGTGTGTGTGTGTGTGTGTGTGTGTGTGTGTGTGTGTGTGTGTGTGTGTGTGTGTGTGTGTGTGTGTCCTTTCTCCTGGATGAAGTGCACTCTTTCTGATCGTACACACTGAAGCCCCCAGAGGGTCTTTGTTCACATTTTCTGTGTGTGTTTGTGTGTTTTGTCTGGTCAGAGAGACCAGTGTGTGTGTGTGTGTGTGTGTGTGTGTGTGTGTGTGTGTGTGTGTGTGTGTGTGTGTGTGTGTGTGTGTGTGTGTGTGTGTGTGTGTGTGTGTGATATCACAAACAACTCTCCTGCTCTGTGAGCATTTCCACAGCACTGAGCAACAGACACCTTAACTGAGAAGACAATTGGTGTTCTGATGAGCATATGAACTATACTGATGTCTCTACTGTGAAGGGACAAATAAACTATACTGATGTCTCTACTGTGAAGGGACAAATAAACTATACTGATGTTTCTACTGTGAAGGGACAAATAAACTATACTGATGTCTCTACTGTGAAGGGACAAATAAACTCTATACTGATGTCTCTACATGTCTCTACTGTGAAGGGACAAATAAACTCTATACTGATATCTCTACAGTGAAGGGACAAATAAACTATACTGATGTCTCTGCTGTGAAGGGACAAATAAACTCTATACTGATGTCTCTACATGTCTCTACTGTGAAGGGACAAATAAACTCTATACTGATATCTCTACAGTGAAGGGACAAATAAACTATACTGATGTCTCTGCTGTGAAGAGACAAATACTGTAAACTCTATACTGATGTCTCCACCTTTATTTTTTTCAGAATCTTAACATATGTCAAGATATAATGACACTTTGTGTGTGTGTGTGTGTGTGTGTGTGTGTGTGTGTGTGTGTGTGTGTGTGTGTGTGTGTGTGTTTGTATGCAGGTGTGTATAGTGTGTAGTGCCTGCTTGTGTCTATGTGTAAGTATATATGCATATGTTACGTGTCTGTGTGTGTGTGCTTATGTGCATGTGTAGTGTGTGTGTGTGTGTGTGTGTGTGTGTGTGTGTGTGTGCATTTGTAGTGTTTGTCTTTGTGTGTTTGTGTGTCTTTGTTCTCCAGTATTTACGCAGGCTTTAAGGTGCGTGTGGATTACTCCTTCAGGAGTCTCCATGGATTATATATGTTTAATTATTGATAGTGGAAATAGAATCTAATGACATTTCCATCTTACCACTAGGACTAACTGCAGCTTGAACACACACACACACACACACACACACAAACACACACACACACACACACACACACACACACACACACACACACACACACACACTGATGTGCTGCTTCATAAACCCATAAACCATAGTGTGCCATAACAATACCCATTCTGACATCAGTTTACACCATTTCACCATTTGATCCATTTGACCAGCTCCAGACCGTCTGGGTTTCACGGGTCACTTCCTAAACACTTGTTGAGAACCATGACACGTGCTGCCCTCAGTGGGATTAGCAGCTTGTGACTCGGCTCTTTTTGACCCATCTCAGTCCACCTTTGACCTTGGTCACCTTTGACTTCGACATCAGATCGGCCTCTCGCGTAACCGCAAACGTTCTTGCCCAGACGGTGAAACTGAGGGCTGCGTGTCCTGTGTCCTGTGTACTGTGTCCTGCAGGCGTGATGCACATATCGCTGTCCTGCACCGGATGCACTCACAGTGTCCTGACGGGCCACTGTGGTACCTGGCAGGATTTCTGTCCCACCACAATGCTGCAGGGTCAAGAAGTGTGGCAGTGTCCTCAGTCAAAGGGGCGGGGCTGAAATTCAGAGGACAGCCAATGGCGGAGCAGTTAATCATATTTTTTAGTGCAGCATTTAGAGGACTTTTGTGGGTGTCCTTGTGGGTGTGTCTTCAGGGAAGCACACAGCTGCATAAACAGTGCCCCAGCTTATTCAGAGGTGTGTGTGTGTGTGTGTGTGTGTGTGTGTGTGTGTGTGTGTGTGTGTGTGTGTGTGTGTGTGTGTGTGTGTGTGTGTGTGTGTGTGAAGGCACTGTGGTGCATGTCTGTTAGGAGAGTGCACTTTCTCCACCCTTCCTTGGTAATGTGGGGGAGAGGGTTTACTCCACGTACACTCCCTCGACAGCACGAGAGGGAAGGTTCTCTCCACACACTGGATTCACCACACCTGACTCACCAAATCTGAATCACCACACCTGACTCACCAAATCTGAATCACCACACCTGACTCACCAAATCTGAATCACCACACCTGACTCACCAAATCTGAATCACCACACCTGACTCACAGGCAGAAACCGCAGGGGAACCACAGGGAGAACCACAGGGGAACCACAGGAGAACCACAGGGGGAACCACATGGTGAACCACAGGGAGAACCACAGGGAGAACCACAGGGAGAACCACAGGGGGAACCACAGGGAGAACCACAGGGAGAACCACAAGGGGATCCACAGGGGGAACCACAGGGAGAACCACAGGGAGAACCACAAGGGGAACCACAGGGAGAACCACAAGGGGAACCACAGGGAGAACCACAGGGGATCCACAGGGAGAACCACAGGGGGAACCACAGGGAGAACCACAAGGGGAACCACAGGGAGAACCACAAGGGGATCCACAGGGAGAACCACAGGGAGAACCACAGGGGGAACCACAGGGAGAACCACAAGGGGATCCACAGGGGGAACCACAGGGAGAACCACAGGGGGAACCACAGGGAGAACCACAAGGGGAACCACAGGGAGAACCACAAGGGGATCCACAGGCCAGCTGAACAGTAGCTCTTTCAGCCTTCAAACACTCCACGACAGGTTCAAACCAGCAGTTGGTAGAGAGAGGGAGAGGGGTCATGAGATGGTGCAGCTTTAAAGACATGATGGGAAGAGAGAAAGAAAGAGGGATAGAGAGACTGACACAGACACAGAAAATGAAAGAGATAGTGAGAGAAAATGTAGGAAAGACAGGAAGAAAGTGATCGACAGAGAGGAAGAGCTAACTACCTCCTTTAACATCTTCCACTGAGGGGCCCAGAGAGTGAGAATGCCTAGAATAGCCAGAGGGGCAGAAAACCTTTCCTGAGTTTCTTGGGTTCTCCCATTTCATGGATTTTCTACTTCAGGAGAGAAACCGAATGCTAGATCAGGAAATCTCTCTCTTCTCTCTCTCTGACTCTTGTCCCTCTTTCTCTCTATCTTTCTGACTCTCTTCCCTCTTTCTCTGTTTCTGTATCTTTCCTCTCTCAATCTCCTCTCTCCTCTCTCTTTATCTCTCCCCCTTTTTTCTCTCTCTCTCTTTCTGTATCTTTCAGTTGTCTCAATCTCCTCTCTTTCTACTCTCTCCTCTCTCTCTCTCTCTCTCTCTCACTCTCTCTCTAAAAGTCCTGTGGATGACACCTTCTTGCAGGATGCGTGGTATTGTGTGCAGGCCGTGACAGTGATGTAGCAGAGGGTCTGATGGTGCTCATCCTGCCACATAGCCACCGTCTTCACCACATACATCACGCAAAGAGAGAGACAGTGAACAAGGAGGAGAAGTAAACACACAGAGAGAGAACAAAAGGCAAACAAGCAAGGAAACAGAGAAAGAGGGAGAAATAAAGAGTAAGAGAGGGGAGACAGAGGGAGATTAGCTCCATTCATGCTCTCCTGTATGAGAGGATCCTGTGTGTACGGCATTCATGCGTCTGTCCTTCACTCCAACCTCCAGATGTTCCTCAGGGTCTCGTTTCCCTTTGTACACTGGGTTCATTCTTCCTCTCACACTGCTGGTGTAAAGACCTGTTTCATGTGCACTGCAGACATGGGCTATTTCTAGACGCAGGTGTAATTCTCTTTCTGCTGGAAATGGTGCGTTTCTACTATACAAGATGCATCATTGCCATAGCAGTGACATTATTGGAGGTGTTTGTAATCTGTTTCTGTGAAAAACAGATGGCTGCTGTGTATGGCAGATGTGTGTGTGTGTGTGTGTGTGTGTGTGTGTGTGTGTGTGTGTGTGTGTGTGTGTGTGTGTGTGTGTGTTTGTGTGTGTGCGTGTATGTGTGTGTGCGTGTGCACGTGTGTATATGCACGTGTACGTGTGTGTGTGTGTGTGTGTGTGTGTATGCACGTGTGTGTGTAAAGCTCACAGTGCATTGGACTAAACAGGACTGTGCTATATATGTATAAGCACCCAAACTATCCACACACACACGTGCATACACACACACACACACACACACACACACACACACACACACACACACACACACACACACACACACACACATGCATGTGCATACACACACACACACATAAACATACGTGCACGTGCATATACACACGCAGCTACCTGGTTCTGCAGCATTCAACCAGATGGGTTCCAGAATCTCCTGCAGTCTGTGAGACTGCAGTCCCCTGTCCCAACCCCCACATGGACCTGGTGACTCAAACACAACAGGCAGTCACGCTCACAGAGCGCTGAGTCATGAGAGAGGCGTTCCCGGGGTGCTGCACGTCACACGCGTGAGCTAACACGCTGCTCTCTGGGGGACGCTCGGGGCCAGGGGCCCAGAGGGGCAGAGGGAGGTGAGACCCGGTAGCAGGAAGACAGGGACATGGCAGGTGTGTAGGGACACGCCATGGGACAGTCTGAGTGACGGAACGAAGCAGTCTGCGATCTGACTGATGTGGGGGTTGGGGAGTGAGAGAGAGAGAGGGAGAGAGACAGAGAGAGGGGGGAAGAGGGAGAAAGAGATAGAGAGGGACAGAGGGAGGGAGAGAGAGAAAGAGAGAGGGTGAGGGAGAGAGAGAGAGCGAGAGAGAGAGTGAGGGAGAGAGAGAGAGAGAAAGAGAGAGAGAAGAAACACTGCTTAAGTAGAAAAGCCGAGGGAAACACCTTATTCTTTAGCCTTGTGAGTTGACACCTTTGATATTACTGTCAACACAGTTACTGAATAATTCACAGTTGTTGCAAAATAATACGAAGAGGCTCAGTGGGGTCGGCTAAGCGGTCCAGTGCTGGTTCTGCTTTCAAGTCTACACCACCTCCTCCACCACCTCCACCTCCTCAACTCTCCTCCACCACCTCCACCTCCTCAACTCTCCTCCACCACCTCCACCTTCTCAACTCTACACCACCACCTCCACCACCTCAACTCTCCTCCACCACCTCCACCTCCTCAACTCTCCTCCACCACCTCCACCTCCTCAACTCTCCTCCACCACCTCCACCTCCTCAACTCTCCTCCACCACCTCCACCTCCTCAACTCTGCGGCGACTGCTCGGCGAGCGTCTTTCAGCAGTTCACACTACACGACTGAGCGAGCGACGAGTGATTGCCGATTTGCCTCCGACCACAGTTTCTGTCGCCGATCTGTCGGCGACTGAAAAACCAGCCTAAAATCGTGTAGTGTGAACCGGGCATTAGCTGCTAAAGTTAGCGTAAACAGAGCGTTAACTTGGTACTTATCGTGGTAGCTGTAAAAGTTAACATTAGCGATGGTGATTTGTTTCATTAACCTTTGCACACATTCGTGTGTTTTCGTCAGTGAGACCAAAACTTTATTTTTGTGAATAATTCCTTTGTTTCAGGTACTTACCTAATTTGATTTAAATGTAGCGAAGTTTGATGACAAATGAAAGAAAGAAAAACCTATAAAAAAAAAAATTCTTTATTAATGTATTTATTTTTCCGTTGTTTAAGCCAGTGCCTTATACTTATTTTAATAATTGTTTGTTGCAACAAGCTGCATATTTCATTAAAGGTTTAAAGAACTATGATCTTAATTGTTATTTTTAGTTAGCATATAGCTGAAATCTAATGATGGTTATATAATAGCAGTTGCATTCTAGTGTGATAAGCTGTGTGTTTTATATTCAATTAACGTATGATCCGATTAGTTGACTAATCATAAAAATTAATTAAATTAATTAATAATTAATGATAATTAAAAATTAATCAGTGATTAGTCAACTATAAAAATAATTTTGTTTGTGGCAGCCCTAGAGTAGAGGTGGAGGTGGAGGTGGTGGTGTAGAGTTGAGGAGGTGGAGGTGGAGGTGTAGAGTTGAGGAGGTGGTGATGTAGAGTTGAGGAGGTGGAGGTGGTGGTGTAGAGTTGAGGAGGTGGAGGTGGAGGTGTAGAGTTGAGGAGGTGGTGATGTAGAGTTGAGGAGGTGGAGGTGGTGGTGTAGAGTTGAGGAGGTGGAGGTGGAGGTGTAGAGTTGAGGAGGTGGAGGTGTAGAGTTGAGGAGATGGAGGAGGTGGAGGTGTAGAGTTGAGGAGATGGTGGAGGTGGTGGTGTAGAGTTGAGGAGGTGGAGGTGTAGAGTTGAGGAGATGGAGGAGGTGGAGGTGTAGAGTTGAGGAGATGGAGGAGGTGGAGGTGGTGGTGTAGAGTTGAGGAGGTGGAGGTGGTGGTGTAGAGTTGAGGAGGTGGAGGAGGTGGAGGTGGTGGTGTAGAGTTGAGGAGGTGGAGGTGGTGGTGTAGAGTGGAGGAGGTGGAGGTGGTGGTGTAGATTTGAGGTGGTGGAGGTGGTGGTGTAGAGTTGAGGAGGTGGAGGTGGTGGTGTAGAGTTGAGGAGGTGGAGGTGGTGTAGAGTTGAGGAGGTGGAGGAGAGTTGAGGAGGTGGAGGAGGTGGTGTAGAGTTGAGGAGATGGAGGAGGTGGAGGTGGAGGTGGTGGTGTAGAGTTGAGGAGGTGGAGGAGGTGGAGGTGTAGAGTTGAGGAGGTGGAGGAGGTGGAGGTGGTGGTGTAGAGTTGAGGAGGTGGAGGTGGTGGTGTAGAGTTGAGGAGGTGGAGGAGGTGGTGTAGAGTTGAGGAGGTGGAGGTGGTGGTGTAGAGTTGAGGAGGTGGTGGTGTAGAGTTGAGGAGATGGAGGAGGTGGAGGTGGTGGTGTAGAGTTGAGGAGGTGGAGGTGGTGGTGTAGAGTTGAGGAGGTAGAGGTGGTGGTGTAGAGTTGAGGAGGTGGAGGTGGTGGTGTAGAGTTGAGGAGGTGGAGGTGGTGGTGTAGAGTTGAGGAGGTGGTGGTGTAGAGTTGAGGAGGTGGAGGTGGTGGAGGTGGTGGTGTAGAGTTGAGGAGGTGGAGGTGGTGGTGTAGAGTTGAGGAGATGGAGGAGGTGGAGGTGGTGGTGTAGAGTTGAGGAGATGGAGGAGGTGGAGGTGGTGGTGTAGAGTTGAGGAGGTAGAGGTGGTGGTGTAGAGTTGAGGAGGTGGTGGTGTAGAGTTGAGGAGGTGGAGGTGGTGGAGGTGGTGGTGTAGAGTTGAGGAGATGGAGGAGGTGGAGGTGGTGGTGTAGAGTTGAGGAGGTGGAGGTGGTGGTGTAGAGTTGAGGAGGTGGTGGTGTAGAGTTGAGGAGGTGGAGGTGGTGGAGGTGGTGGTGTAGAGTTGAGGAGATGGAGGAGGTGGAGGTGGTGGTGTAGAGTTGAGGAGGTGGAGGTGTAGAGTTGAGGAGGTGGTGGTGTAGAGTTGAGGAGGTGGAGGTGGTGGTGTAGATTTGAGGAGATGGAGGAGGTGGAGGTGGTGGTGTAGAGTTGAGGAGATGGAGGTGGTGGTGTAGAGTTGCACCACCAGGTCAGACTGCAGTGTGGAAACCTGCAGGATCCCTGAAAATATGGAGTGTTTTCTCAAGGGCCAACTTGCCCTTTAGTTTCCATGGTTACTCTACTGTCATAGTCTCCGGAGAGAGGCACTAGCTGTCATACACAATAAGTCTTACAAACACATGCGCACACATGTGCAAACACTAATGCACACACATGCGCACACACACATGCGCACACACACATGCACACACACATGTGCACACACATGCGCACATACATGCACACATGCATGAACACAAATTGTCCAAAATCTACTCAAGTCTACTGTATCTGGCTTTTACAAAGTCATTAATGGTGAGGATTTAGAGGGGACAGTGTGTGGTCCAGATGTCCGTGTGGTTTAGACTCCCGTGTGTGTGGTCCGGACGTCCGTGTGTGGTCCACAGGCCCATGTGTGGTCCAGACATCCGTGTGTGGTTCAGACTCCCATGTGTGTGGTCCAGAGGCCCGTGTGTGGTCCAGACGTTCGTGTGTGGTCCAGTGGCCTGCGTGTGGTCCAGATGTCCGTGTTTGGTCCAGTGGCCCGTGTGTGATCCAGACGTTCGTTCGTGGTCCAGTGGCCTGCGTGTGGTCCAGATGTCCGTGTTTGGTCCAGTGGCCCGTGTGTGGTCCAGATGTCCGTGTTTGGTCCAGTGGCCCGTGTGTGGTCCAGACGTTCGTTCGTGGTCCAGTGGCCCGTGTGTGGTCCAGACGCCCGTGTGTGGTCCAGGTAAGCATGTTTGGTCCAGGTGAGCGTGTGTGGTCCAGAGGCCCATGTGTGTTCTGTGTGCTGCTCCCAGGTGAGCGTGTTCAGCAGTGTGAGTGAGGAGTTCTCACAGCTGTCTCCACCTGCAGGCTCGGATTTCCTGTGCAACACCCACATCATCCCCGTGAAGAACCAGGAGGGTGTGGTCATGATGTTCATCCTGAGCTTCGACTATGTCCTGGAGGCGGGAAGCATGGACTCACTCGAGCGTCTCAACCACACCTCCCCTTCCAGAGCTCAACAGAGTGAGGCCTCCTCTCCTCTCATCTCCTCTCCTCTCCTCCCCTACCTTCTTCTCTCATCTCCTCTCCTCTCATCTCCTCTCCTCTCCTCCCCTACCTTCTTCTCTCATCTCCTCTCCTCTCATCTCCTCTCCTCTCCTCCCCTCTTCTCTCCTCTCCTCTTCTCTCCTCTCCTCTCATCTCCTCTCCTCTCCTCCCCTACCTTCTTCTCTCATCTCCTCTTCTCTCCTCTCCTCTTCTCTCCTCTCCTCTCCTCCCCTCTTCTCTCCTCTCCTCTTCTCTCCTCTCCTCTCATCTCCTCTCCTCTCCTCCCCTACCTTCTTCTCTCATCTCCTCTCCTCTCATCTCCTCTCCTCTCCTCTCCTACCTTCTTCTCTCCTCTCCTCTTCTCTCCTCTCCTCTCCTCTTCTCTTCTCTCCTCTCCTCTCGTCCCCTACCTTCTCCTCTCCTCTCCTCTTCTACCCTCTCATCTCCTCTCCTACCTTCTTCTCTCCTCTCCTCTCCTCTCATCTTTTCTTCTCTCCTCTCCTCCCCTACCCTACCTTCTTCTCTCTTCTCATCTTCTCTTCTCTCCTCTTCTCTCTTCTTCTCTCCTCTCCTCTTTTCTCATCTCCTCTCCTCTCTTTCTCCTCTCCTCTCATCCCCCCCATTATTCCAGTTGTCCAGAAAGTGCATGGTTTATATTTCTGGTTCTAAGGGGACATTTGCTACACACACAAGGAGATGGAAGAGAACGAGAAGAAATAAGAGATTACAGTAAATGAACAGGGTGGGGATGAAATGAAGAGGGTGGAGATTTAATTAACAGGGTGGGGTTAGCTAAAGAGCCGAGAAGGGGAGAGTGGGGATAGAGTTGGAGAGAGAGAGAAAGAGGGAGAATGAGAAAGAGAGAGGAGAGAGTGAGGGGAGACAGAGAATGAGACAGGGACAAGGAGCCATATATTGTACCCTATACTGTACCATATACTGTATACTGTACCCTGCACTGTACCCTATACTATACCCTGCACTGTACCCTATACTGTACCCTATCTAAAATAACTGAGCTCCCAGGATCAGTCATGTGGTGCACACACACTGCACATAAATCTGTGTGAGTGTGTGTCTGAGCAACTGAATCCTCTCTTTATTAGAAAGTCATATTTCATAGATACGAAATCCAATTAATACTCTATGCAAATACAGTATGTCTGCCGGTATCATAGCAACAGAGAGTGTTTCAGCGTAGAGGGAAGCATTGGACCAGAAAGCCAAAAAGACTCTCAAAGAAAACAGAAGTGACACATTCACACTCCGGCTCTGCGCTCAGAGACCAGCCAAGCCCCACAGTGCTTTGTTTTTGCACACTAAGTTGTGTGATGGTCAAAGAGAAGTTGCACCCTGAACTTCAGGCTGCTCCTGTAGTACGCACACGGCTGGAGTGTTTTTATCGAGTCAGAGTTATAAATAGCCCTGTTGGACCAACGATTTAATTCATGCTGGCATAGAGTCTTAACCACCAGGGGGCAGACCTCAAACAAAATGGAGAGAGAGAGAGAGAGAGAGAGAGAGAGAGAGAGAGAGAGTGAGTGAGAGAGAGAGAGAGAGAGAGAGAGAGAGAGAATCACTGTACCTTGTTAAATTTATTTAGACGTGAACTTGGACCAGTTTTGTCCATTTACTGAAGTTCCAAAAATGCAAACAGAAAACCTACATTAGACACGGCAAGATATAGCAATAGGAATCTTATCAAATCAAATAATCAAATCAAATATATTTGTATAGCGCTTTTCACAACATATGGGTGGAGGAATCTTATCTCTGTAGTGCCAGAGACAGGACATTTCTCACTCAGCTGAAGAGACAGGACATTTCTCACTCAGCTGTAGAGACAGGACATTTTTCACTCAGCTGAAGAGACAGGACATTTCTGACTCAGCTGAAGAGAAAGGACATTTCTGGCGGCTGTTTGGACAAGACATTTCTCACTCAGCTGTAAAGACAGGACATTTCTCACTCAGCTGAAGAGACAGGACATTTCTCACTTAGCTGAAGAGACAGGACATTTCTCACTCAGCTGTAGAGACAGGACATTTCTACCTCAGCTGAAGAGACAGGACATTTCTGGCGGCTGTTTGAACAAGACATTTCACACTCAGCTGTAAAGACAGGACATTTCTCACTCAGCTGTAGAGACAGGACATTTTTCACTCAGCTGAAGAGACAGGACATTTCTGACTCAGCTAAATAGAAAAGACATTTCTGGCGGCTGTTTGGACAAGACATTTCACACTCAGCTGTAAAGACAGGACATTTCTCACTCAGCTGAAGAGACAGGACATGAGTGAGAATCAGCTGTAGAGACAGGAAATTTCTACCTCAGCTGAAGAGACAGGACATTTCTCACTCAACTGAAGAGACGGGACATTTCTGGCGGCTGTTTGAACAAGAAATTTCACACTCAGCTGTAAAGACAGGACATTTCTCACTCAGCTGAAGAGACAGGACATTTCTGGCAGCTGT
>NC_135218.1:23226350-23238850 GCF_052324685.1 Brachyhypopomus gauderio | reverse complement strand
GTAACGGCTACAGCAGCTTAGACCGTTATAGAAAAAGAACGTTCAATTCCCCAAAGCCCCTGATATAGACATTACCTGAGCACACTTTCTCTTCCTCTAACTACCTCATCACGTCCTCATTAGCAAACGGAAATAGAGCCTTGGTGTAAATTAAGACTGCACAAAGCATTTGTTAATTGTTATCACAATATTGGCCTTTGAAATACCCATATCACAGAGGGCTCTGTCATGTTAATTAGTCTTTTAACAAATTTCTCGTTCCTTATTGTGCTGTGAGCATCCTGACTGACTTCAGATATTGTGCAGCTGCTGTGTGGGTGTTTTGATGAATCAAGGCACTCACGATCCAACAAACGTAAAACCCTTTTGGTGAAAATAATTCAAGCTATGCAATTTTAGTATATATTGTAAGGAATATCATTATCACAGTCGCATAGCAACATAAACACATATCCAGCATTTGTGTGGAACCACTCGAGGCTGGAATGAAGATGTGTGTACAGTGACAGAGATGAGAGACACATCTCACTGGATACACCTGATAACACAGTAAACACTCGCACAAAAGCATGTGCATACACACATGCGCACACACACAGACACACACGCGCACACACACACACTCACACACACGCGCACATACACACGCAGACACACACACACACAGACACGCCCAGTCAGACACATGCACGCACGCACGCACACACATGCACTCACACACACACGCAGACACACAGACACACACAGACACACATGCAAACAGACACCCAAACACAGACACACACACATACACTCACAGACACGCGCACAGACACACACACACCTACACAGACACACACCTACAAACACACACGCATACACACACATAAACAGACACACACACAAACACACACAAAAGGGAGCTCACTTATGCCACTGAATTTGTAGTTAATTATTAAATTAGACTAATTTATTTATGCACAGCATGAAGAACACATACTCTCTCTCTCTCTCAGACATACTGTATCTCTATCTCTCTCTCTCTGACATACTGTCTCTATCTCTCTCTCTCTCAGACATATTCTCTCTCTATCTCTCTCTCAGACATTCTCTCTCTCTCTATCTGACATATTCTCTCTCTATATCGCTCTCTCTCTCTCTCAGATATAATCACTCTTAGGCATTCTCTTGCTCTATCTCTCTCTCCCTCTCTCTCTTTCACAGGGATGTGTCCTTTTTGAGACTACACATTTCTATGATCATGTTCCACTCATCCCTCTAAAAGGTCTAGGCAAGACATATATACCATTTATACTCTATCACATAAGTGGCCTGTCACCAGCATGTCATCAGATACAGCTGAGATTTACATCTGTATTAGATAGATGATGATGAAGGAGCCTGAGGGGGTGGGACTAAAAGGCTGTGAATCTCGTGATAGGTCATGAACACAATTAGACGACGCCCACTCAATTCCACTACCTCTTTTACCATGGTGCATCAGAGAAACGAATATGTTAAAGTGAAATCTTTGACCTGCCAAAGTCTGGATGGGAGGGAGGGAGAGAGGGAGGGATGAGAGGATGATACTATTCCTGAGAGTTTCCTCCTGCTTACTGTGACAGTAATTGCCATGTCTTCACAGTCTCACTCTGTCTGTCTTTCTCTTTTCCTCTCTCTCCCCCACTCTCCATCTTTTTTCCTACTTTCTCTCGCTCTCCCCGTGTACTTGAGAGGAGAATGGCTGTGGTAATTATCCCTGTGACGCTGGGACTGTCCTAAATCATCCCCTCCCACACACACTGTCAGACAGTCTAAGTTCCCTGACTAAAGAGGCCCTCTACACGGCTAGTCCGAGGTGATCCGAAGGAAACACAGACGGCAAGATTTGAAACTTATCCACAAAGTCCAGGATACACAGTCAGGCTCCTCGCGCTGACAGATGGAGTGTGTCAGGAAGAATTCGTTTAGAGAACAGTAAACAAGTTTTTAGCATTCTTAAAAGAAAACTGTTTAAACATTTTATAGGTAGTTTTTTCACACGCTAGTAACCACACTAGAATTATAGTTTCAGATAAAAGCGTTCTACACTGACCTTCTCCTTTGAAGCAGACAACATGAATTTAATTACCGAAGAATCGTACGATATTTACATAACATTCGCTGAATAATTCTCGTTGTCATGGCGTTCCCTAAAGTTACAGCTTATTGGCTGGTGTGTGGAGCCGCTGCCATGGTTATGTGCTCCACTCTGATTGTTTCAGGTGCTGTCGCTAGGCGCGGACGTACTTCCCGAGTACAAGCTTCAGACCGCACGCATCGACAAGTTCACCATCCTTCACTACAGCCCCTTCAAGGCCGTCTGGGATTGGCTGATCCTGCTGCTCGTCATCTACACGGCCATCTTCACGCCGTACAGCGCCGCCTTCCTGCTCAACGACGTGGAGGAGCACAAGAGGCGTGAGTGCGGCTACTCCTGCAGTCCTCTCAACGTGGTGGACCTGATGGTGGACATCATGTTCATCGTGGACATCCTTATCAACTTCCGCACCACGTACGTCAACGTCAACGAGGAGGTGGTCAGCCACCCCACCAAGATCGCGGTGCACTACTTCAAGGGCTGGTTCCTCATAGACATGGTGGCCGCCATCCCCTTCGACCTGCTCATCTTTGGATCAGGGTCGGAGGAGGTGAGACATGTTTTTGTTATCACTTGGTTTCTATGGTAACCGAGCTGGACTACTCTCCACCCATAGCTCTCTAGACATTTCTGGATACAAACTGTGTTCCTCAAACTGTTAAAATTAGACCATCAAAAACCCTTCATAGGATAAAGGGCATATTACAGAAGTAAAAATCCTTAACTGTGTAGAGGTGTTTTGGCAAACATTTATTTTATAGGAGAATGATAGCACAGCCCTTAGAGATGTGTGTTTACATGGTTAATCCCATTACCCACCCTCCCCCATCAACCCCTCCCCAGACCACGACTCTGATTGGCCTGCTGAAGACGGCTCGACTGTTGCGATTGGTCCGCGTGGCACGCAAGCTGGACCGCTACTCGGAGTACGGCGCAGCCGTCCTCATGCTCCTCATGTGTATCTTTGCGCTCATCGCTCATTGGCTGGCCTGCATCTGGTACGCCATCGGCAACGTGGAGAAGCCTTACCTGGGCGACACGATTGGCTGGCTGGACAACCTGGGCATGTCCATCGGAAAGCAGTACAACTACAGCGACCCCTCCTCGGGCCCGTCGATCAAAGACAAGTACGTGACGGCCCTGTATTTCACCTTCAGCAGCCTGACCAGCGTCGGCTTCGGAAACGTCTCCCCAAACACCAACTCGGAGAAGATCTTCTCCATCTGTGTGATGCTCATCGGATGTGAGTAGCACCAGGTTCACCTCTGAGCCCAGTTCAAATCTAGGCACGTTAGGGTCTGTCTATCTGAAGAAAAAGAGAGAAAAAGTCTCTTCTATATTTAGATTGTTGGAGTCCAGCGAAGTGTTACTGGATTTAGTGTTTCTGACAGAAATCATAAACAGAACTGCGAAACACAAGAAAGCCAAAAATATTTAAACAGTAACCTTGATGCCCTCCCTTGACCTTCTCCTTCACCCATCTCCCCCACCATCTCCCCAACCATCTCCTCCACCCATCTCCCCAACCAATTCCCCAACCATTTCCCCCACCATCTCCCCAACCATCTCCCCCACCATCTCCCCAACCATCTCCTCCACCCATTTACTCCACCCATCTCCCCAACCATCTCCCTAACCATCTCCCCCATCATCTCCCCAACCATCTCCTCCACTCATCTCCTCCACTCATCTCCCCCAACCATCTCCTCCACTCATCTCCTCCAACCATCTCCTCCAACCATCTCCTCCACTCATCTCCTCCACCCAGCCTTGATGTACGCCAGCATTTTCGGGAACGTGTCGGCCATCATCCAGCGGTTATACTCGGGCACGGCGCGCTACCACCTCCAGATGCTGCGTGTCAGAGAGTTCATCCGCTTCCATCAGATCCCCAACCCGCTCAGGCAGAGGCTGGAGGAGTACTTCCAGCACGCCTGGACCTACACCAATGGCATCGACATGAACATGGTACATGGGCGCACGCTCACGTCTCCAGCTTGTGTGCGTATGCGGGTTCGATGCCCTTCTGAAGTACACTGAGGTTGTTTGCTGAGCAGATGTGATTGATATATCCTCCCTGTCATTAGACTGTGAAGCTATAAATGGTGTTTGCTCATCAGTGTCTGTCTTTCTCTTGCCTGCTTCACCTGGATTTACTCTGGTAAGAACAGGAGGTACAAATAACTACTCCACTAATGTAAAAGAATACATTTGTTTCGTGGTTCACACAAAGGTCAACCTGTTAGGCTGAATACTGTCATCCGTGTGTCGGCCGTTTTGTAAAACAGCACCGTGCATCAGGTTTATTATTAGATTGCATGCATATGTAGTATTGCATCTTAATAGACATTACAGGGAGCAGCATGCAATGAGTTCAGAGGCAGCATTACCCTTGTGCTGTTAAAAAGATGAGGTAGAATCTTCACTGAGAGCCCTCATTAAAAGGCCCAGCTGGGTATGAGAGTTGGCATCTGGCCTTCTGCATCCCGGCCCACAGCGACCCGCGGACACCTGCACTTGCCAAATGCTGTTAACCCTTTCCTTTCCAAATCTCCTCTGTCTCTCTCTGCTCACACTTCTACCGAAATGGTGAGAAAGAAGACCCAAATACACCCGGTAGACCCCAATACACCTGCTGCTTCGTAAATTAGATCTGCCACACATTCCGATAGAACGCTTCGTAACTTGTCTAGTTAAACTATATGAACAGCTAGCGGTTTTGACGCGTGGAAGGCTAGCCGCTCCCCTGTAGCGTGGAGCGTAGAGTGCGTTACAAGTTTGGCTTTTGTTTGTTGCTGTTGTTATTCCACTTGTTCAGTCATGTTTTCTCACGTTTAATCATAGGAACTAAGCATAGGTCTCTCTCCTATGAAGTGGCAGGAACTAGGGGTGCCTTGACCCACACAGCACCCCCTGCTATTCGGGGTAGTTGGGGCAGATGGGGTAGTTTTTATTTGTCCCCCTTTTATTTTCATTTATTTAATTTATTACAGTTCAAGAAGAGTAATTCATTACTATACTCTTTGTATTCTATATATAACAATCTTTTATAACGCTTTATATAGCGCTTTTTTTAAACCCAACGATATTTACAATCATTAGTACATAGAACTAGACACACAGAGAGCAGGTTCAATAAGGTCACAGTTAAGAGAAACATCAACATAATAATATTACAATGGAACAGCAGCTGTGAGCTGTAGAGTCAGGCAGGAGGACGGCCATAGGCCAGAGAGAAGAGGTGAGTCTTTAATAATGAGGTGTAAAAACGTAAAGAGAAGAAGATTGTTTGGCCACAGGGAGGGAGTTCCACAGGCGAGGAGTAAGTCTGGAAAATGCCTGATCTCCAAATCCACAGAGTTTAGATAACGTGACAGTTTGAAGCCCGGCAGTGGAATATCTAACGAGATGGTTTGTGGGGAAGAAGGAGTTTGGACAAATAAGAAGGTGCAAGATTGTTGAGAGCCTTTTAAGTAAATATGGGAATATTGAATTGGATCCGGTGTTTAACGGGGAGCCAATGAAGAAACTTGAGAACATTTTGGGATTGTTTTGGCAAACTACTGATGCTTTCATTTTTTTCTACTCCAAGCTGATGTAATGACTCTGCATATATCTGAAATGTATTATTCCTTTAGATTTTAAACCCCAACAATAACAACCTCTGTACAGACAAGAGAAAAGTTTTGAAAATCAAAGGACAACACGAGTGGCAAGTGTGCTGTGTCTCTTATCGTCTTCATCCATGTTTTCATCTTCTCATCTAGAACATCTCACCAGTGCTTGATCAGTATGCTCGGAAATTCCCTTTTAAAAAAGTGTCTTGAGCTGAGAGGGTTAGTGGCAGGTGCATGCTGGGATATACCATCGGTTCAACACTTTAACCCTCACTGCTCTTTCTCCTCTGCCCGTCCGTCGACGTCTCTGCAGGTGTTGAAGGGCTTCCCAGAGTGCCTGCAGGCCGACATCTGTCTGCACCTGAACCAGTCCCTGCTGCAGAGCTGCAAGGCCTTCTGCGGGGCCAGTAAAGGGTGTCTACGGGCGCTGGCCATGCGCTTCAAGTCCACCCACTCCCCGCCGGGCGACACCCTGGTGCATTCTGGGGATGTGCTCACGGCCCTCTACTTTCTGGCCCGCGGGTCCATTGAGATTCTGAAGGATGACATCGTGGTAGCCATCCTGGGTGAGGTTGTCTAATACGTACCATTACTCGTAACCCTTCGTGCGCATTTAGCTGTAGTGTGTGTGTTAACTGTAAAACAATTTTACATACATACAAATGCATTTTCAGAGACTGTCAATTTGTATATTTAATGTGATCTAGAGGACGTAATTGTTGCCTAATTGTTCAAGGTATTTGTATTCCAAAACTGAGTAAACTCAACAGGTTGGGTTTTCTAGACTTTTTTTTTTTTTGCGATAACAAAAAAAAGAAGTCTTGGTGAAACTGAGCAGGTTGGGTCTAATTCAGCACTGCTGGTCTACAAGCAGTACTTGTGATGCAAGACTTTAAAAAGCATGTTGTAAAGCAGCGTCGCACAGCAACTCCTGGACCTGTTCAGATAATCAGCACAGACCGTGCAGCCTGGCTGGTGTCAAGCACGCTGTGTTAGTCATCCTGCAGATCGCTGCCGGCTGCTTATTTTAGTGTGGCGTCCCGTCCTCCGCCAGCAATGACACTGACGCATGTACAAACTGCAGCAACTCTGCCCGATACGATCATCCCAGTTTAGCATCCACTAGCACATTAAAACTCCATCAGTGTCCCTGCCACGCCAAAGGCTGTTTCTCACTCGAGCACTCTCACCGGCCTGACACAGTAGAAGACATGGGGGAAAGAGTGGGTTGAGGAGTTGAGGAGTTGGCCATTCGACGGTCTGCTGTTCGTGCATGTTGCATTTTCACAGTTGAGGCCATGACCCTGGTGTTGACAGCACCGTGCTCTCCCTGTCCCGGCTGACGCTTCCTCTAACAGCCTGTTGCTAAGGCAGAGGGCAGCAACCACACCTGGGTCTGTAGCCACAACACCCAAGAGGCTCTGAACACCAGACCAAAGATCTTGGAAGCTACCAGAGCACCTGTCCAATGCCCTGTCTAGGGGCTGGTGGAACTTGTGGTATGAATACAGGCAGCAAGAAAGTGCTGTCATCTGAATAAAACTGGCCATGAGTGGATTGTTAGGTTGGTACTGTAAAGATCTGTTTATTCTGGCCATAAGCACAAATAACCTTAATTACTTACTCTTAATTACTAGCGTTTCTGTCACCACGGTATCCGTGTGCAGCATCCTCGTTAAAAAGGGAGAGTGTAACAGGGTAATCCATAATGGATGGTGCGGGTTACGGAGGACGCACCTGAGCGGGTTCTGAGCGTGGTGCGTTTCCTTGGATACGACTCATGGGGCGAGATCTGATGCCTGCTGTAGGCGTACGTGCGGGATCGCGTGCAGAAGACATCCTGATGCAACGCTGCATCAAAATGGGGAAACAACTGATTTCTAGATTTCTGGTAGAGACACATGCAAAACTAAACCAAAAAAATGTCCTGAAGAGTCTTCAGTCATTCACCTTCGCTGCTCTGTAAACTGCCCCAGACATTATGATGTTATGATGGTGTCTTATTAGTTTCACTAGTTGTCCAAATGTCCTTGAAGAGAGCTGAACTTAAGGTATTATAACTACACTTGTATATACTATAGCCAATAATATATAATACTGAAAAAACCAGCAATTATTGGGATCCAGTATTGTAAAGTCCAATATCACAATATTGAACACAACAATATATCGTGCCATCTCTGGTCTTCCGACCTCGGTTAAAGTTTGCTTTGATGCAGTAGTGAACACCATGGTCAGTAGGGTCCTGCAGACATGTGGCCCCTGGAACTGGGAGAGCTGGTTAATGTGGTTTCCTGCCTCCCCCACAGTCAGTGTTCCAGTACCTTCATGCACAGTTGAACACTCACGTCTCCAAGTCCACGCTGGGAGAACGTGGGGTGGGGGAGAGGGTGTAACTGGGTGGACATCGCCTCCTGGAGCCACTACCCCAACCATTAGACGCAGTTTAAGAGAGCGAGACGAGAGCGAGACGAGATCGAGATGAGGCAGAGGGTCGTCGCTGCTCAGCAGTCTTCATGCTCAGATCTGCAGGAGCTCATAACAGCAGCGCGCTTTGTGTCAAACACGACGGAGGCCCGAGCACAAAAATAGGACAAAGGTGCCGGCAGACGAGGGCGTGACATGCGGGTCACTGCCCAGGACTGCGACAGCTGTCCCGTCCCCCCGGCCTGATCTCCACCCCGGGCTGCTCTCAGAACCAGGAGGGTTAAGACCTCTCTGTGCTACTCTTGTTTCCACAGACGTGACGTCTCTCACGTTTCTCCATCTGCTGCTAGCTGTAGCTTCGGTGGTGGGAAATCAGGACATTTGGGTTAGATCATTCCAGTCTGCTTTTACAGTGACTACAGTTAATCAAGCGTTAAGTTTAACAAAAACGAATACATTTTTATTTAAAAGTGAATTAGGTATTTAGGTATTAGTATTGATATGTTTTAATTGGTTAATTGGGGAGAAGGGGTGGGGCTTGAACTCATTCGTCATGTTTTAATTGGTTAATTGGGGAGAAGGGGTGGGGCTTGAACTCATTCGTCATGTTTTCTCTGATCAAAGTGGTGAACTAGCCACAGATTCAGTTTTTCAGTTGTATCATTTGCAGTCATATTTATCTTAGTCACATTTTCACATGTCACACCGATACACCTTTTTTCTCCCGTGAATTTGCACACTCTGACACTGATACACTGGCGTACACACACACACACACACACACACACACACACACACACACACACGCACACACGGCTTTGGCAGAGTGAGCCGAATTAAACGACCTATTTTTCATTCTCTGGGCCAGCAGCGACATAATAAGGTCAGTGAAAGAAACGGGGGACACTGCCTCACACACACAAACACACACACACACACACACACACACACACACACACACACACACGTGCACACATAAACAACTCAGCAAAAATTACTCTGCAAACTTAGATTTGCTGAGGGAGGCACCATGTGCACGTGGGTGTTTCAGGAGAAACCTCGTTATCAGCAGAAATGTATTATCAGACAGACACGTCCTTCGTTATATGGTAGGGGCCCCCTGAGCATTACATCCCCAACCTCACACTGCTGCAGAATCAGCTAGAGCAAACTCACCACAGCAGAGCCAACCGCCACCTGGGAAAGGGGCCCATCTTCCTCCCTTGCTAGTCATTGATTTCAAAAAGGCAATCAGGCCTTTGACCCAAGCCGTGACCAGACAGCTGCGACCCTGAGCCTCTCAGTGCAATGCTCCAGCTGGCCCTTGTGTAGGTCATGTGACCCTGGCGTGTAAAAGCCACCAAGCCTTGGTCAAAGGGCTCACAGTGCCGGGCCAAAATTAGCTGCTGAACAGCCAAATCCTACCCCACCGTGTCACAGGGAAGAATGACATCTTCGGTGAAATGATCCACCTGTACGCCAAGCCGGGTAAGGCGTGTGCGGACGTGCGAGCCCTCAGCTACTGTGACCTGCACACCATCGACAGGGAGGACCTCCTGGAGGTACTGGACATGTACCCCGAGTTCGCCGACTACTTCTGGACCAATCTGGAGCTCACGTTCAACCTGCGTGACGAGCACTCCAAGGTAGGACGCGCTCACGGGCCCAGCGGCCCACCCCCCGACACACACCACACGTCCACGCGCTGGGGAAGAAGTTCAAAAACAACACCACCGTTTGTCTCCCAGTTCAACACCGCCCGCCAGAGGGACCTGTACGGGACCGTGAGCGACTCGGACCAGGAGGAACATAAAGGGTGCCTCAGGAGGGCCACCTCCGCAGGTGAGCCCTTCTCTCCTGCGATCTCCACCCCCTCCCTCGTGGTCAGCGCACGTCTGGTCCACAATACCGCCCCTCCGGTCCTTTCTTCTCTCTCCTGGCTCGGTTCCAGCCAGTTGCCATGGTTGCTGTTGATCGCAGCCGTGTGCTCATAGTTCTGTGGCAGTTGGTGGAAGTGTGAGAGAAGGCACTGGGTGTAACATAATTTCTCCCATAAAATTTAATCGTCCCCCCCCCCCCCCCCCCCAGCGTCTCATCAGGCGTGCAATGACAATGAGAACGTTTGAACTTTCAAAGCATGCAGTGCGTCAGCATGTCCCACTGGGGCCGAGTGAACTCTCTCTGTCTTCTTCTAGGGACTCCGGGCCTGCAGAGAGAGGTGGAGAAAGACAGGGGGAGGGAGAGAGAGAAGGAGGTCCACGTGCTGCAGCCGGACCAGAGCATGGAGGAGGGGAGGGGAGGTGAGGATGAGGGGGACGAAGAGGATGAGGAGGAGAGGAAGCAGCGGTTGGGACGTTCCTTGCCCCTCACCCCGAACACCGTTCCTGTCTCACACGCTAAAGAGAACACGGCCTTTTACAATGGTAGTGAACCACACACACACACCAGTAAAAAAGCACACATGCACACACACACAGGTATACACACATACAGTCCTGCAGGTATAAATAGGCTATACTGAAATCTAACCTTCCCCTCACCTCATCTTTTCAATCCTTTTAGGTTGTAAAATAATATCATTAAAAATTGATTTTTAAGCATATCACACACACACACACACACACTTGAGAACAGTGTCCTGTCCGAGTATCAGGACGTGTTTACGGCTTTAGGAAGGCCTCTCGAATGGCGAGTATGCAGCAGCTCTCGAGCGCGAGACCGTGTCTCCGTCCGGCACTCCTGGAGAAGTGAACACTGTTATTATCACTCAGGGCTGTCTGTGTGGACAGCTCCAGAGCACTCCACACCATTACACTCCCCGGCAGGAAACACTCCCTCGCACTCACACTAATTCTATCCCCATATTGCCTCTCGACGTGGAGGGCTGTGTGCCATAGTGAAACGTTTGATTGTAGGGCATAAAGCATCTTTTTGAGGCAGAATTGTGATTGGTCTGTTTCGACCTACACACACTTCACATTCACACACACACACACATGTATGAACACTAGCACATGTGGACATAAATCCATGTGTGTGGCTCATGTGTCCTGCAGATGCTGAGAAAAACTCTGTGTGTGTGTGTGTGTGTGTGTGTGTGTGTGTGTGTGTGTTTGTGTGTGTGTGTGTGTGTGTGTGTGTGTGTGTGTGTGTGTGTGTGTGTGTGTGTGTGTGTGTGTGTGTGTGTGTGTGTGTGTGTGTTTAAATATGACTTTGAATTTGAACTGCATGTTCTGTTTGTGTGGCTGTAATTAATAGCACTGGGTCCGGGTGTGTCCCCAGATGTATGTGCTGAAGAATGGCATTGTGGGAACACTGATGATTCGGCACAATCCCAGGACAGGGAGGCCAGAGTCGACTGCGAAAGTGACATTACATTTGGGGAAATGGAGCAAAGACTGGACTTACTGCAGGAACATCTGAACAGGTGAGAGAGAGAGAGCGAGCTCCTGGTGTTTAATGAAGACCCCTGGTGTTAGCTTACTGTAATTACAGTGTGGTTCTTATTTTCGTTTAGACTGGAGGCTCAGATGACCTCCGATATCCAGGCTATCCTGCAGCTCCTGCAGAGGCAGAGGACACTGGGACCTCCAGCCTATAGTACCGTCGCCTCCAGCCCAGAGTACAACACCACAACACCCAGAGCAGAGACTGCAGCTCCCGTACCGGTCCAGGTATTGGTCCCGCACACACACACACACACACACACACACACACACACGTGAACATACACACACGTGCGCACACACAAAGGCCCAAGATTTAGGACATGACGCAACTTCAGATTAAACTGCCCTGTTAACACCGTTTCTCCGCTAAAGAGCCTCTTAGCAGACGTATGAGCTTGTAGCTGAAAGTGCTTCTATTAATGTTCGCAGAGTCCTGATTTAGAAAGACCTGGTGACAAATCCAAAGATTCCACACGCGCCGCTCCCATGGAGACGACCTCTGATGTAAGCACGATGACCCCGTTGGCAAGGGACCTGGAGTGGGAGGTGGAGCTAGGAAAGAAGCAGAGGGACAAGGGGCCCCCGGATTCGTCCCCTCGGAGGGCTCTCCAGCTGTCAATCAGGCAGGTGTCCCTCCCAGACTCATCGCCTAGCAACGGTGGAACACTGGCACTCAACAGGCCCTCTTCTGATCCTGGACTTCCAAGGAAGTAGCATTAGGTCAAAGGTCATCAGTATAATGCATTATAACAATAATTAATATATTAGCTAGTATGTATGACCATCTTGGTGAGTTGGAAAACCTCAAACGGGTGGTCATGTGTACTTATGACAAGTTATAATGCATTATAAATATTATTCTGGGATCATTCTCCTATCCTACTGAAT
>NC_135218.1:23191350-23216350 GCF_052324685.1 Brachyhypopomus gauderio | reverse complement strand
CCGGTAGTGTTCACGGGCCTCGTTATCTTCACCTCATTGACCTTCGCCTCCAACACCTGTGTGAGGGACACACACACACACACACACCCCGCATCAGTCATCAAGTACCGCATTCACAGCAGAGAGTTAGAGAGAGTGACACTGTACCACACAGAGACATAAACCATACAAGCAGTTAGACACCAGGAGCCACGGCGACCTGAGACTGAAGGTGCAAGCTGAACGTAAGACTCTACTGCCCCCTGCTGGCAGCATCATCTCACTGCAAACCATCACCTCACCACCTCAAGGCATGAAGCGAAAGTCCCCACGTCCCAGCAAGCGTCCACATGCACACCTAGATGTGATGTGATTCTACGAGGACACTGGCTGTGTGGCCCGCACCTTCATCTCGATCTCGGCCGCGGTGTGTGTTGGTGGTCTCTCAGCGTCTCCACAGCACGCTGTCCCCCCAGGAAGTTGCTCTCTGCGGCCGAGAGACGTGACAGGAGGTCCTCCACCTGCTTCAGCTCGATCTTAAACATGTTCTGCTGTTAGTTAATTCTGACTGGAAACACACACACACACACACACACACAATATCAATCAGAATTAGAATTGTCTTAGAATTGACTGTCTTGACCTTTGATCTGATTCCTAAATACAAAGCTTGCTTCTTTTAGACTCAGGAAAACACACACACACACACACACACACACACACACACACACCTTCAGGAGCTCGAGGTCAGGCCTCTCCAGGTTGACCACCTCTGCCAGCAGCTGGTCTTCCAGGCCGTCACGGGTGACGGTGAAGTTGATAAGGGTGGTCTGGGCCTGGATCTCGGGCCTGTAGTGCGGATTGGCCAGCTTGGTGTGTAAGATGAGACGGAAGGCCGGGTGGAGCACACACTCCTTATCCCCAACCTTCACACACCTGGACACAGGTGAGCTTCTGTGTGATAAGGCCAATAACAGTGTGTGTGTGTGTGTGTGTGTGTGTGTGTGTGTGTGTGTGTGTGTGTGTGTGTGTGTGTGTGTATGTGTGTGTGATCCCTCACCTGCCTTTCTTAATGGTGTGTCGACCCAGTAGTGGATCGATTACCGGATCAATAGTCTCCTCCAGGTTCTCGATCAATACGGTTTCTCCAGATATTACTGCATGCTCGATTACATCGACATATCTGTGTATGTGCATGCACACACACACACACACACACACACACACGCACAATACATCCATGTCCATGCAAACAAAGGCAGATTGCAAAGACAGAAACATGTGTGTTATATATAAAACACAGATTTTCACCAATCAGCCACAGCACTGAAAGTGAATTACATTGATCATCACGTTACAGTGGCACATGTCAAAGGTCATGAGGCACCACGGGAATCGAGTGATGGGGTCACAGGAAGAACAGATAAAACGTGACGATCTGAGCCACTGGGCCAAACTGGCCAGACAACGGGGTCACTGCGTTTCCACAGCGGGAGGTTTTCTGGGGTGTTCCCAGTATGTAGTGGCTGGGACCAAGGAAGGACAACAGTCAAGTGGTGACAGGGTCATGGGTCATGGGTCAAGGGTCATGACTTGGGGAGCCAAAGCTAACCCATCTGGTCCGATGTCACAGAAGTGCGGCTGTAGCACAGTCTGCTGAAAACCTTCACGCTGGCTATGACAGCGGCGTGAGAACACCATGAGCATGCCAGCTTGGTGCACTCACGCCAGTGAAGCCGTGACACACTCAGGAACGGCCTGAGGAACATGACACAGCGCTCCTGCTGCTGGCCCAGCCTCCAATGTCCCCAGATCTCAGTCCGATCCATCATCTGTGGGATGTGCCTGGAGAAGCAGTCCGATTCATGGAGGTTCACCTCCCACCTCGAAGAACTGAAAAGTCGTCAGGCACCACGGGACACTTTCCGAGGTTTCCTTTTACACTAAAGAGTTAGCCAATGGCAGACACCGATCATTCCAGTGGCCACTCCCACTCACCCCTTCTGCCCAAGGTTGACTATTCGCAGGCTGTTGCCGTAGCGACTCTTGAGCCATTTGATGCCCTGCAGCTGAGGGTCGATGAGGAGGGGCCATCGCTCACAGTTGAGCAGGATGGTGGCATTTTGCGTAGACATCTCATCGCCTGGCAACCCCTCATTATTCCACTTAGCGATTGTGGCATCATCTGTTAACATGGCAACCGGATCTAACCCCTCAGTCATGGGAACAGGAGCCTAGAAGAGAGATACAGACAGATAATGACAGACAGACACAAATCATTAGATCAATACACAGATCAATAGATGGATATATACACTATCAATCACTGCAGTCACCTCACCTTTTGTGTGTGTAGGTAAGGCAACCAGAGGTTATGGAGGAGCTCATGTCTGTATCTCCTGGAGAAGGAGGCAGCGTAGGAGATGAAGGCAGCTGTGAGGAGAAGATCACCGCAGAGAGTGGCCTCCTGCTCCCGGAACTGGGCCACCGAGTGAGTCCAGCGCACATTCTCCGACTTTTACACACAAACACACACACACACACACAGATGCACACACGCACGCACACACACAGATGCACACACACACACACACACACACACACACACACACACACACACAGATACACACACACAAACAAACACACACACACAGACACACACACACACACACACCCCTCCAGTCAGAGACTGCACCTCTCACCAAATGCTCAGTCACGACCTGGCAAACATTCTAAAACTAGAAACTACTAAAAATTAATAGACATATAATACACATTCTCCAAACACACACAAATACACACACACACACACCTCTAGGCCTTTGACCAGACGATGAGCCAGTTGGATGGTGGTATTGGTGTGGTTCACCTCGTCTTGACATTGCAGTTTCTCAGAGGTGGCCTTCTCATACGCTGCTTTCAGAGTGTCCAAACTACTGTTCAACTCCTGAACGACACACACACACACACACACATGCATGAATACATCATTTTAACCTTAACCTAGAAACACACAGCATGCTCGCAGAAGACCACAAACATACACACACAGGTTTTCACATGAGACACATTAGAACCTAGAATGAGCATCATGTTCAGATAAAAGACGGGTGGAGAGGGAGGTGGAGGTGGAGGTGGAGAGGGAGGTGGAGGTGGCGGTGGAGAGGGACGAGGAGAGGGAGGTGGAGGTGGAGGTGGAGAGGGAGGTGGAGGTGGAGAGGGACGAGGAGAGGGAGGTGGAGGTGGAGGTGGAGAGGGAGGTGGAGGTGGAGGTGGAGAGGGACGAGCAGAGGGAGGTGGAGTGGGAGGTGGAGAGGGAGGTGAAGAGGGAGGTGGAGGTGGAGAGGGACGAGCAGAGGGAGGTGGAGGTGGAGAGGGACGAGCAGGGGGAGGTGGAGGGGGAGGTGGAGAGGAAGGTGGAGGTGGAGAGGGACGAGGAGAGGGAGGTGGAGGGGGAGGTGAAGAGGAAGGAGGAGTCTCACGGTGAGTTTTTTCCGGATGATCTCCAACTTCTCTGCAGCTTCAGTCAGATCAGCACTGGCCTGAGAGAGACACATCCGCTTCATCTCCACCTCACAGTACACCTGTACACACACACACACACACACACACACACAGATAACACACATAACACACACACACACACACACACACACACACACACATAACACACACCACACACACACACACACACAGATAACACACATAACACACATAACACACACCACACACACACCACACACACACACACACACACACACACACACACACACACACACACACACACACACACACACACACACACACACACACACACACACACACACACACACACACCACACATAACACACATAACACACATAACACACACATATATTGAAATATTATACAAGGTATAAAATCTTTTGAGGCAGGCGTGGCCCCTCTCTGCAGTAGTGACCTCATGACGCCACATTCTTATACTCACACCTTCTGGCAGTACATATGTGTGTTCTGTCCTCTCAGTGTAAAACCAGCTGAAACTCCAGACATGTTTAAAGCTCTTCAAAACATACTTCTCTTCCCTGGCTATGAGCTTGGTTAGTCATTGTCATGCATATTAAATAGTATTTTAAATCTTCGGTCACCCTGGTTTTAGAGAGGATTTCACAATGACCATTATGTACAAAAAATGTCAAATACTCACAAAGACCTGTAGAGGGCAGCATAGAGGAGAGAGATGAGCAGAGACACTGAGACAAGGAAATCAACACCAGACACATTCAGAACATACAACAGACAAGTGAATAAAGTGTGTGTGTGTGTGTGTGTGTGTGTGTGTGTGTGTGTGTGTGTGTGTGTGTGTGTGTGTGTGTGTGTGTGTGTGTGTGTGTGTTGTATTCCAGTTGTGTTTCATGTTTTACACTAGGCTGGTGTGTAAGGTAACAGTGGTGTGGGGGTTCGGTACCTCATGGAAGCGCATGATGTTAATAACCCAGGCACACAGTCCAGCTGCTGCCGACGACTTCTGACGCACAAACTCTGGACTGAAGTCTGGATCACTGAGATACTCGTCACGCAGGACCCGCACCGTCACGTCTGGGATACGCTCCTTATCGAAGTTAACCAGCGCCTGCAGGAAATCATCAACCTACACACACGCACACACACACACACACATGCACACACACACACACACACACACACACGCACACATGCACACACACACACACAGAGAATCATTCTGTTATGTCTGGTTCCCTGTTGTTATTCACATTTACACAATATTTCTTGCATTTCCACAGTACATAAGTACAAAGAAAAGTTTATAAGCAGATACAGGAGAGATTCGGTCTGTGTGCTCCTCTGCCATTTACTCAACTGAACTCGCACATGTATTCACACTCATACACACACACACACACACACACACACATTCACACTCACTCATATACACACACGCACACATACATATTCACACTCACACACACACACACGTATATTCACACACGCACACATACACACACACGTGTACACACGTGCGTATTCACACACATGTATTCACACTCACTCATACACACACACACACACACATTCACACTCACTCATACACACACACACACACATTCACACTCACTCATACACACACACACACATACATATTCACACTCACACATACACATACGTATATTCACACACACACACATACACACACACGTGTACACACGTGCGTATTCACACACATGTATTCACACTCACTCATACACACACACACACACATATTCACAATCACTCATATAGACACACACACTCACACACACACACACACACACACACACACACACTCACTTTGCTCATAACTCCTTTGGCAGCCTTCCAGCTGCGGTCTTTAGGAACGCGTCCATTTGGAGACAACAGCACCAGCACTGCTGCTAGCACGTTGATGACGATCACAGGGGGGTTAGCAAACGTCCGCAGCTCTGTTAGATTCAGCTACACACACACACACACACACACACAGCCAAAGACACACAAACAAAACCAAGGGTAGGGTATAAAGGGTACACTTTCCCTGTATTCTTCTAAAAATACCCACACATCCACATAACCCCCCACACCTCCCCCCTCCAGCCCCACGCATCCCTGCACAGTGGCTCCTCCCCCTCCCCTCAATCTACTTTGACCCCCCTCCCCCCCACAGCTCCTCCCAGCCATCCACACTGGCTCCTCCCCCCAGCCCTCCACACAGGCCCCGCCCCCTCTATACCCTGTTGAGGGTGTTGAGGGCGGCGTTGGCTGCCTGCAGGGCGGGTTCTGCTTTGGCCAGATCCTCCTCCGTCTCCTGCTGCTGCTTGGTCACCTCCGCCTGGATCGCTGCTACCTGCCAACCAATAGGAGATTAAATATACACCTGTGTGTGTGTGTGTGTGTGTGTGTGTGTGTGTGTGTGTGTGTGTGTGTGTGTGTGTGTGTGTGAGTGTGTGTGTGTGTGTGTGTGTGTGTGTGTGTGTATTAGGTGTGTGTGTGTGTGTGTGTGTGTGTGTGTGTGTGTGTGTGTGTGTGTGTGTGTGTGTGTGTGCGTGCGTGTGTGTTAGGTGTGTGTGTGTGTGTGTGTGTATTAGGTGTGTGTGTGTTTGTGTTTGTGTGTGTGTGTGTGTGTGTGTGAGGTGTGTGAGGTGTGTGTGTGTGTGTGTGTGTGTGTGTGTGTGCGTGCGCGCCTCACCTTCTGCTCCTCTGCATCTGCTACACACTTCTCAAGGTTGAGTTTGTCGGTCTGCTGGCCGACTTTAGCAATGAGGGCCTCCATGTCAGTGGTCCTGTGGTGCAGCTCCACCTCCTGCAGGGCCAGCTTGGCCTTCAGATCCTCCACCTGTAAGGAGGGAGGGAGGGGAGAGATGGAGAGATGGAGGGAGGGAGAGAGAGAGAGAGAGAGAGAGAGAGATAGGAAGAGGGAGTCCAAAGAAACCAGCACAACTTACTGAAATAGGGTGCATGCCCAAATCAAAGTCAGCTCCCAGCAGACCTGCTCCTGAAAGTCTACGTGCACGTGTGTGTGTGTGTGTGTGTGTGTGTGTGTGTGTGTGTGTGTGTGTATGTTGGGGTGTGTGACCTGGGACGAGGTGGTCAGAAGCTTCTGCAGGCCGTTCTCCAGCCGCTCCATCTTCTGCGTGAGCTCCCAACGTTTGGTCGCCAGCAGGTTGCCGTAGAGCTTCATGAACTCCAGGAAGCTCTTGGGGGTGACGTAGTTGAAACGCTTCTCGTTCTGCTGGTACTTAACGCTCACGTCATTAACACTTGTGTGCGCGAAGGAGATGAACTCACTGATGGACGTGCTCACTGCAGGCTGGAGGAGAAACGTTCTCGTTCCTTAGTTAGTCAGTACAAATGTAGAATAGAATGTGCCTGGTATACTGTTTGCATTAATTTTTATATTAATATTTATATTTAATATTAATTTGACTGACATAGAAAGGTTCACTTTCCTCTCTGTCTCTATGTCCGTCATTTTTTCCCTGTCTGTCTCTCTGTCTCTCCCTGTCTCCCTGTTTCTGCGTCTGTCTCTCTGTCTCTCCGCTGTCTCCCTGTTTCTCCGTGTCTGTCTCTCTCTCACCTCCAGGCCACTGATGCTGTTGATGAAGTTCCTGCTGACCGACTGCAATGCATGCTGGGGCCACGAGTGGAACCAGTCAATGACTGTACAGTTCACCAGAGCCGGAAACTTCCGTGCCCGTGTGCGTAGAGTGAAACCCACCGGAGAGAAGCACAACACCACCTGCACCAGCAGAGGGCGACATACAGTTAGTAGCAATGAGATGCACAACACCACCTGCACCAGCAGAGGGCGACGTACATTTAGTGGCTATGAGATGCACAACAGCACCTGCACCAGCAGAGGGCGACGTACAGTTAGTAGCAATGAGATGCACAACACCACCTGCACCAGCAGAGGGCGACGTACATTTAGTGGCTATGAGATGCACAACACCACCTGCACCAGCAGAGGGCGACGTACATTTAGTGGCTATGAGATGCGGACACTGGAGCGCGCTGAAGTGAAAAGATATACATGATATGGATAGAAGTTAGGCCTACAGGCCCATTTTGTGTGTGTGTGCTGGGGTGTGTGTGTGTGTGTACCTTCAGCTGTCTGCGTATGCGGTCGATGAAGAAGTTCCAGCAGTTGTCCCGTGTGTCCAGCAGGCCGAGGCCTCGCAGCTCCAAACGTATAGAGGTTACGATCATATCTACCTCCTCCTCAGTGAACAGGTCTGGGATATCCCCTACACACACACACACACACACACACACATACACATACATATGCATAATTGATTATGTTGAACATGATAATGTTGATAATGTCTAATACTAATCTATACTATACTATACTAATATTAATTAAACTAACTATACTAATACTAGTATATTAATACTATACTAATATTAATACTATTGTGTAACAATTACAAATGTCTGAAATAATTATTACAGGATGTGTTACAGGATGCTAGCATGTGGTTTATATGATGTGGTTAGTGTTACCGGATGCTAGCATGTGGTTTATATGATATGGTTGGTGTTACCGAATGCTAGCATGTTGTTTATATGATATGGTTGGTGTTACAGGATGCTAGCATGTGGTTTATATGATATGGTTGGTGTTACCGAATGCTAGCATGTTGTTTATATGATATGGTTGGTGTTACAGGATGCTAGCATGTGGTTTATATGATATGGTTGGTGTTACCGAATGCTAGCATGTTGTTTATATGATATGGTTGGTGTTACAGGATGCTAGCATGTGGTTTATATGATATGTTTGGTGTTACCGGATGCTAGCATGTTGTTTATATGATATGGTCGGTGTTACCGGATGCTAGCATGTTATGTTGTTTATATGATATGGTCGGTGTTACCGGATGCTAGCATGTTGTTTATATGATATGGTCGGTGTTACCGGATGCTAGCATGTTGTTTATATGATATGGTCGGTGTTACCGGATGCTAGCATGTTATGTTGTTTATATGATATGGTCGGTGTTACCGGATGCTAGCATGTTGTTTATATGATATGGTCGGTGTTACCGGATGCTAGCATGTTGTTTATATGATATGGTCGGTGTTACCGGATGCTAGCATGTTATGTTGTTTATATGATATGGTTGGTGTTACAGGATGCGCAAAGTGGCAGTATAGCAGAGGCTGGTGGATAAAGATGGACTCATCTATCCCCTGCAGACAGGGAGGGAGAGAGAGACGGGTGCATACATACAGGGGAGACAGACAGGGAGGGGGAGAGAGACGGGTGCATACATACAGGGGAGACAGACAGGGAGGGAGAGAGAGAGAGAAATATATAGAGAGAGAAAGAGACACACACAATTAGATGACAATACCACACAGTAACACACATGCGCTGGCGATGTCCCCAGACGTCTGAGCAGAAGCAGAAAAGTGTGTGTGACCCTCTGACCTCGAAGTACCGCTTGCCGGTGTCCAGCAGGATCTTGGTGAAGAGTTCAACGTCCTTCTCCTCCATCAGTTTATCAGAGTAGACACGAGAGGACTCGTGAAGCCAGAGGTGCACCAGGTCTATGGGGTACCGTACACTCTCAGGCAAGGCAAAGAGAATCCCCTACACACACACACATACACACACACACACACACACACACACACACACACACTCTCAGGCAAGGCAAAGAGAATCCCCTACACACACACACATACACACACACACACACACACACACACAACACACACACACACACACACACACATTCTTATAGAGCCAGGATTCTCCCAAGGTTCCACTGATCTTACACATGCACTGTCAACACACAGCCAAACACGAGCGTGAACTCTGACCCCGGCGCCGAAGCCCACCTGGAAGACGTTGGAGATGTCCCTCAGGTTGAACAGGTAGTGGAAGCGCACGGCGGTCGGCAGGAAGTTCTGCGTCATCTTCTGGTGCAGGCAGATGGCGGCCTGGACGAGTGTGGTGACCGAGCGGCTCACACCGTAGCTGTAGGCGCCCTGCTGGAAGTGGCTGGCCAGGATGCTGCTGTAGATGGTGTTGAGGGCCTCAGAGCGCGGGAAGTTCACCGCAAACACAGAGAAATGCCTCTGAGAGATGTACAGAAGGAGGGAGAGAGAGAGAGAGAGAGAGAGAAAGGGAGAGAGAAAGGGAGAGACAGAGATAATTGTTTTAGTTGCTGACATTGTGAAAGACCAATATCTTCATTTCGGACAATTTAGTCTCTTGCTGACTAGAAACTATATTTTTTTTTGTCATATGAACAACCCGGTTCATAATTATAAAGGCCAATCACATGTCTGTGACCAGTGGGTGTGGTTTCTGTGGTTGCTAGGGGTTACCTGTAGGCGAGGGTTTACAGAGAAGCTTCCAGCTGTTGGGTTCATGCAGGTAACATACTGACACTTATGAATCTCCTTCACGACCAACTTCTGACGATCATACCTGATAAATCACACACACACACAAGCAGTCTGGGATATTATTCACCTAATATTCATTCGTGACTTTTCTCTCCCACATTATTATATGCTGAAGTTTGCATAAAGACCTAACCCCACCCACCAGTGGGCGTAGTCCAGATGTTGGCGGATGAGTGTGTGTGGCTGCACTGTGCCGTAGGCGTCCACCTCCGGCATGTTCAGGTCATCTATGAAGTAGATGAGCTTCTTGGTCCCAGGAGGAGCGAAGCTACGTCCCGCCTTCTTCTCCAGAGGTTTCTCCAGCACTCCTGCCAGCAAACACCACAACAGGGGCTGGTCCAGACCACACACGCATCCATATAAACACACACATTAGACACCAGACTGGGTCGTGTCCAGGAAACCCGCTGGACAGCAGGCTAGCTTCACAGAATCTGTTTCTGAAGCAACTAACATGCACTTATTCTGAACGTGACATTTGGATCACAAATCCCTCCAGCGTTCACAAGCTGTCCACCCAGGTTCCAGTGCCTGAATGGCCTCAGGGTCCCCCTGAGAAGACTTTTGTGTGGCCGTGTGTCCTACAGAGACCCTGACACACCACACAATGACCCAAAGAAAGAACCACAACCATAGCACAGATGGTGAGGATGGTAAAGTCACAAAGAGACACCACTGAGTCATTTAGAGTCACTAAGAGACACCACAAATTTTTTCACAACCTCCTGCTAACACTGAGCATGGAATAGTTCATGTGGAATGTGTGTGTGTGTTTGTGCGTGCGTGTGTGTTTGCGTGTGTGCGCACAGCCGCGTTTTGACTCACGCTGTAGCATGGCTGAAGTGGTGTAGTAATTGAAGGGCACTTTGGTCACCATGAAGTCCTCCGTGTGCTTGGAGATGGTGTCCCACACCACCACGCTCTTGCCCACACCCGCACCACCCACCAACATCACCGCCTTGCCCTTCTGTAGGAGCAGGTCCACCAGGTACGCCAAGCAGGTCGTCTCAGCCGAGTGTACGAGCACCATCTGTACACACACACACACACGCAGGCACTAGCTCTTCACTCACTAGGACGTGACATTGGGGAGCGTTTTTCACGTTTCTTTTTGGAGTGTGTGTAGTTTGTGTGTTTGTGTACATGCACGTGTCTCAACATGAGGGCACGTGTCTCAACGTGAGGGCACGTGTCTCAACGTGAGGGCACCTGCAGCGGGACGTCGGGCTCATGCTCGAAGGGAGGGGTGAGTTCGCTCCACGGCACAAACTTCTTGGTGCTGGGGTTGATGTAGTAGTCGAACACAGAGCCCTGGGAGGGCAGCTTGACCGCACGCATCTCCTTCAGCCACCAGCGGCTGAACTCACTACGATAGTCTTTCAGCTGAGAGACGGAGAGAGAGAGGGAGATGGAGAGAGGGAGGGAGACGGAGAGAGAGAGGGAGATGAGACAGAGAGAGGGAGATGGAGAGAGAGAGGGAGGGAGATGGAGAGAGAGAGGGAGACAGAGAGAGAGAGGGAGGGAGACGGAGAGAGAGAGGGAGGGAGATGGAGAAAGAGGGAGACAGAGAGAGGGAGGGAGACGGACAGAGAGAGGGAGGGAGACGGACAGAGAGAGGGAGGGAGATGGAGAGAGGGAGATGGAGAGAGAGAGGGAGACAGAGAGAGGGAGATGGAGAGAGGGAGGGAGATGGAGAGAGAGGGAGATGGAGAGAGGGAGGGAGATGGAGAGAGAGAGGGAGACAGAGAGAGGGAGGGAGACGGACAGAGAGAGGGAGGGAGACGGAGAGAGAGAGGAAGATGGAGAGTTGGAGGGAGATGGAGAGAGAGGGAGGGAGATGGAGAAAGAGAGGGAGGGAGACGGACAGAGAGAGGGAGGGAGACGGAGAGAGAGAGGAAGATGGAGAGTTGGAGGGAGATGGAGAGAGAGGATGGCACATATCCATATTGCCTCGCTGGTGAAGGACTCCTGCTGTCAGGACACTCACGTGGTCTTGGAAGAGAGCCCCTCCAAACGCCCAGATACACGCAAACACAAAGTACATCTCGTAGAGCTCGCGGGGAGAGTCAGCCGGAGTGTTCTCCTCCGACAGCACACAGTCCAGCAGGCAACACAGAGTCTACCACACACACACACACACATCCACACACCCACACACACACTCTCTAGGTATAGGATGTTATGCCAGTATGCGTGGGTGGGTGTTTGCATGTGTGTATGTTTGCATGTTTGTCTCACCTGTACTATCCTGGTCTCAGGAATAAGTGTGCTTGGATGTGTTTATTCGGGGGGTGTGTGTGTTGTGTGTGTTGTGTGTGTTGTGTGTGTTGTGTGTGTTGTGTGTGTGTGTGTGTGTGTGTGTGAGAGAGAGACTGTATGTGTCTCACCTGAACCATGCTCGTGTCAGGAACAGGTGTTATGGTCTTCAGGTTACACCGGACCTGCTCTAGACAGTAGGGCACGTACTTATCAAACAGGATTGACAGATTTGCACGTTCTGATTGGGCCTGACGGGTATCAATCCAACTTGTTACATACCTGAAATGCAAAAGAGAGTTCACTGATTGGCTGGGATACCCGTGCACTGAATATACATGAGTATCGTGTATCATGAGTGTAGTGGGCACTGTTATTGTGTCTCATGAGTTTTTAAGGTGGGGGCGGGTGGTGGTCACTCACGAGCTCCACCCCAGGTCCTGAGGGTTGACGTAGAGGATGCCGGCCCTAGATACGGTTGCCGGGGTGGCTGCCTTAAGGTGGCTGATCTCAAACAGCAACCGCATGGAGGACGTCAGAGAGATACGCTCATTACTAGCCAGGGTCAGCACCTTAAACACACAAACACACACACACACATTCAAACATATATAAATGCTGGAAACGTATATAAATGCTCCATCTCCATCTTAAGCTCTAGAACTCTATATCCTACAGAACTCTACCCAACGGGCCTGAGGTCCATCTAAGCCCCCTGGGGAGAAAAGGTCAAATCCTACCTGTTCAACTGAACCCTTAATTCAACTTTCATTTTCATCTTAATGTATTCCATTAATTTTTTCTGTTGTTCTTTGAATAAATTTAGCTGATACAAAAAGTAAAATTGTGTTGCATTCCTATTTCGTCATGGTCCGAAATGGTCTACCTTATCCCTCATGTTGTATATTGCTTATCATAATATATCTTATTGTTTCTATTCAATTTTATCTTAGTGTAACTTTTCTAAAGCACTTTGAAAATCCTGTTTACAAGCTTATTATTATTATGGATTCAGAGAGATGTTCTAGATTTAAAGTGTCATCACTGATTCTGACATCGTGTCAGATCTAACAGTGATCCACCTTGTTGTCGTCCATGACGGTGTTGAGAGATTCGATCCATTTTGGGTCGATGTCACCATCCAACACAATCCACTTTGGACCATCGTGGGACAAAGCAGACAATTCTCTCATAGTTGAAGAGAAAAGACCTAAAAAGTGTGTTTAAACACACACACGCACACACCTGTCGTCACCTGTTGAACACCATTTACACAATAATGTAAAAACGTGCGGCCATGAAGGCCACGCCCACCATCTTTCCACTCCCGCGTGGCGGGGTGCAGGAAGCCAAACAGCTCATCGGTCGTCACGGCTTTGGGGTTGATGTCACACCACACGGCTTTCTGCTTCATGCCTGCATACGTCTTGTGCAGCGTCTTCAAAATCTGAGGAGATCCGCACACATCACTCACCAGCTCACGCTGGGCCACTCCTGGCGCTGGTCCGAGCCGGTCCAGGCTGGCCCAGACCGGCTCAGGCAGGCCCTGGACCCTTGGCGTCCCTCACCTGGCTCTTGCCCGTTCCCGCAGCGCCGACCACGAAGACGGAGTGTCTGACGGCCAGCAGCTCCTCCAGCTGAGTCACCTGCGGACGGGGCAGTAGAGTGGGGCAGTAGAATGGGGCAGTAGAGTGGGGCAGTAGAGTGGGGCAGTAGAGTGGGGCAGTAGAATGGGGCAGTAGAGTGGGGCAGTAGAGTGGGGCAGTAGAATGGGGCAGTAGAATGGGGCAGTAGAGTGGGGCAGTAGAGTGGGGCAGTAGAATGGGGCAGTAGATTGGGGCAGTAGAATTGGGCAGTAGAATGGGGCAGTAGAGTGGGGCAGTAGAATGGGGCAGTAGAATGGGGCAGTAGAATTGGGCAGTAGAATGGGGCAGTAGAGTGGGGCAGTAGAATGGGGCAGTAGAGTGGGGCAGTAGAATGGGGCAGTAGAGTGGGGCAGTAGAATGGGGCAGTAGAATGGGGCAGTAGAGTGGGGCAGTAGAGTGGGGCAGTAGAGTGGGGCAGTAGAATGGGGCAGTAGAATGGGGCAGTAGAGTGGGGCAGTAGAGTGGGGCAGTAGAATGGGGCAGTAGAGTGGGGCAGTAGAGTGGGGCAGTAGAATGGGGCAGTAGAATGGGGCAGTAGAGTGGGGCAGTAGAGTGGAGCAGTAGAATGGGGCAGTAGAGTGGGGCAGTAGAATGGGGCAGTAGAATGGGGCAGTAGAGTGGGGCAGTAGAGTGGGGCAGTAGAATGGGGCAGTAGAATGGGGCAGTAGAGTGGGGCAGTAGAGTGGGGCAGTAGAATGGGGCAGTAGAATGGGGCAGTAGAATGGGGCAGTAGAGTGGGGCAGTAGAATGGGGCAGTAGAATGGGGTTGTGAGCCTGGTCACACCATACGTGTCGCTTGGGCGGGGTCGCGGGGGCGGGCCCACCTTGAAGATGAAGTTCTCGTCCGGCTGCAGACGCAGCTCACTGACGGCCCAGCGCACGTGCTGCTCCAAGCAGGCGTCGCTTTTCCGCGGGGCCTCCAGCAGGGGGAAGAGTTCGCTGATCAGGCCCAGGAAGATCGACACGTCACTCGTTACCAGCTTAGGCAGGTTGAAGTCCCGCAGGGCCCGCATCAGGACCTTAATACGGCACCACAGTGGCATCAGGATAAGACCGTGACAACTGTTTGACTACATTAGAAAAGCCAATGGCAGAACAAAAAGGTGCAGAAGAAGTGGAGATGGACCAATCACGTTCAGCCATTATGAGAAAGGATAGAAAATCTAAACTACAGTTCCTATGAGCACCTGCTCCTCTGGGTTGCTCCGATCCTCCCTCTTCAGTGACCCAGCAACAACCAGCACTGACTTTATTGCACGCAGACCCCAGTCATAGTGATCCTGCAAAATCAGTCATGATGAGTAACAGCAGACACAGAGCACCTGCTTCAACAGCTTCTCCCTGCAGGTTGTGTGTGTGTGTGTGTGTGTGTGTGTGTGTGTGTGTGTGTGTGTGTGTGTGTGTGTGTGTGTGTGTGTGTGTGTTACAGGGTACCTGCTTGGAGAGCAGTCCCCTCTGTGTGTGTGTGTGTGTTAGGTGTGTGTGTGTGTGTGTTAGGTGTGCAGGCTGTGTGTGTGTGTGTGTGTGTGTGTGTGTGTGTGTGTGTGTGTGTGTGCGTGTGTTAGGTGTGTGTGTGTGTGTGCGTGCGTGTGTTAGGTGTGCAGGCTGTGTGTGTGTGTGTGTGTGTGTGTGTGTGTGTGTGTGTGTGTGTGTGTGTGTGTGTGTGTGTGTTAGGTGTGCAGGCTGTGTGTGTGTGTGTGTGTGTGTGTGTGTGTGTGTGTGTGTGTGTGTGTGTGTGTGTGTGTGTGTGTGTGTGTGAGTGTGTGTGTGTGTGTGTGTGTGTGTGTTACAGGGTACCTGCTTGGACAGCAGTCCCCTGCAGAGTGTGTACAGACTGATGAACTTGCGTGCAAGTGTTCGTGCCTCCATGAAGCCCTCAGCCACCAACATGATCTCACAGATCAGCTCAAAGTCTGGAATCACCATGGCGCAGGGCCTGACAAACACACAAACACAAACACACGCACACTTTCACCAAGAACCAAACTCATTCCATAATTACTCCATTACCTCACATCCACAATGCAGAGACCTCAGTAAGAAGAGCAGAGACAGGAACAGAGCTAAAATGACAGACAGGTGTAAAGATGGAGAAATAAATGTAGAACCAGGAGGTGAGACAGGTGCAGAGACGGGTATGTGTGAGACAGGAAAATGTGTGGGACCTGAACAGGGCCTTAAGGTTCTCGGGGAGTTCAGTCCTCCCGGCGTAACCTGGGTTCAGAGTGATGAAGATGCCCACAGTGGGCTTCAGCTCGATCTCCTCACCCAGGAAGTGAAACCTGAGCAGGGCAAAATCACAGAGGGTGACCTGGAAGCACACGGACGTTGCATGCATGCATATGTCACTCGTGTATGCAGCCTGTTCTTGTCAGACAGGCGTCGATGGTCTGAAAGGAAATGCTATTCGGTATGAGCCTCGGACTTACATTAACTTCATATAAATATGTAGAAATAATTTTACTTCATGTAAATATGACCTCACTTCATATAAATATGCATACATGACCTCACTTCATTTACATATGCATATATGACCTAACTTCATTTACATATCCATAAATGACCTCACTTAATTTACATACGCATACATGACCTCACATCACAGTCGAAGCTGTACCGGTATCAGTGTAAGCGATACAGCAGTGTGCAGTGTAAGTGTGCAGGCCTGACCTGTGTTTCTTGTTGCGAACAGCATCTTGGATGGTTTTGACCTGCACGGCGACCACAGACAGAACCTCCACTGAGATCCTGTTGAACTCATCAAAGCAGCCCCACACGCCTGTTTGGGCCAGGCCCTTGTAGATGTTACCTATGGACTGAGAGGAGAGACAGCGTTATTTACAGTCCACCACTCTGTGCTTGCAGAACCGCAAACCGGACTAGCTCAGCGTTCAGCTCCTGTCCTGTAACTGTGGCAACAGCCCACCTTGTAGTCCATCTGCTCGGAGCAGTTGAATACATAGACCATAATGCCGAGCGATCGGCCCAGGTCCTTTGTGGTCTCCGTCTTGCCAGTGCCGGCGGGACCAGAGGGGGCGCCACTCATTGTGAGGTGGAGAGACTGAGTCAGGGTGATGTAACACCTGTGGTGTGATCACACAGTGGTGAGGGTCACTCCAGCACCACGGAGGAGGGTGTGTGTGTGTGTGTGTGTGTGTGTGTGACTAACCGATCGGTGAGCGGTGTTATGACCAGCCGGTTGGTGTTCCCCAGGTACTCGTATGAGAACTGAAACTGAGCGTCACAGATGTTGGCGTAACAGTGCTTGTGCTGTTCATCCCAGCGATGCCGTAACTGGGACAACCACGCGAACGCCTGTCCGTTTGTCACCTAGGCGACCGAGACTGTGATGTCATGTCATTCCAGAAGCCGCCACTCTCACGAGGGTCACGGGCGCTGCCGTGGTTACCTTCTGGGCGATGAGCTTTGCCACCACATCACGCGCGGTGAACGTCGATGGTGCAGAGAGTCATGATCTTCTGCCTGTCTCCACGGCTCAGTTCTCCCAGCAGCATGTTGATCAGAGAGTTCAGCTGAGCGACCTGTCATCAGAACCAGAGGCAGCCATGACACCTCCCGCTGTTCACCAAGACTCAGACATGAGGACATTCATGACCTACATTCAACAAACTACATGAACTAGAGATATTAGCTAACGTGAAACTGAGGTTGGAGTGAATGAGTGAGTGAGTGAGTGAGTGTGTGAGTGTGTGTGAGTGAGTGTGTGTGTGAGTGTGTGAGTGTGTGTATGAGTGAGTGTGTGAGTGAGTGTGTGAGTGTGTGTGTGAGTGTGTGAGTGAGTGAGTGAGTGTGTGAGTGAGTGAGTGAGTATGTGAGTGTGTGAGTGAGTGTGTGAATGAGTGTGTGAGTGTGTGAGTGAGTGAGTGTGTAAGTGAGTGAGTGTGTGAGTGAGTGAGTGAGTATGTGAGTGTGTGAGTGAGTGTGTGAGTGAGTGTGTGAGTGTGTGAGTGAGTGTGTGTGTGTGTGTGTGTGTGTGTGTGAGTGAGTGAGTGAGTGAGTGAGTGTGTGTGTGTGTGTGTGTGTGTGTGTGTGTGTGAGTGAGTGAGTGAGTGAGTGAGTGAGTGAGTGAGTACCTGTTTTTTATTATAGTCTTTAAGGGCTGTCTCAAATCCTTCTTCCACACGCTGGAAGGCGATACCCACATCTGTGGCCCACCAGATCTGACTTCCTGTCAGTGCCACCTGAAACACACATACACACATATGCAGATAAACATACACCCACACACACAAGCATACATACAGAGGCGGTCTTTGCATAGAGGCGTGGCTAGGCAACTGCCTTGGGCCCCTCCCACTGCAGCCCACTGTAGGGGCCCCCTGACTAGCTAACTTCTTTCTCGCATATTAATGTTGATGGGCCCCCTAGCTAATTTCGCCTTGAGCCCCCAAATTGCTAAGTCCGCCACTGCATACATATACACACACACACACACACACATACATGCATACACACACACACACACATGCATACACACACACATGCATACACACACAAGCATACACACACACACGCACACACACACACACACACGCACACACACACACACACACCTGTGCAGGATAGTCAAACAGCCACTGATCGCGGGGTTTGTCCTCATAGGCAGTGACGGCCTCACAGATCTCCTGCCTCACTGTGGAGGTCATGGCCCGCTCCAAGCTCCTCAACCAGCTCTCAGCCTGAGAGAGAGAGAGAGAGAGAGAGAGAGAGAGAGAGAGAGAGAGAGACAGAGAGAGAGAGAGAGAGACAGAGAGAGAGAGAGAGACAGAGAGAGAGAGAGAGACAGAGAGAGAGAGAGAGAGACAGAGAGAGAGAGAGAGAGAGAGAGAGAGAGAGACAGAGAGAGAGAGAGAGAGACAGAGAGAGAGAGAGAGAGAGAGAGAGAGAGACAGAGAGAGAGAGAGAGACAGAGAGAGAGAGAGAGAGAGAGAGACAGAGAGAGAGAGAGACAGAGAGAGAGAGACAGAGAGAGAGAGAGAGAGAGAGAGACAGAGAGAGAGAGAGAGAGAGAGAGAGAGAGACAGAGAGAGAGAGAGACAGAGAGAGCGCAGGGAGAAACACTAGACGTAATCACACCCTGGGCCCTTCACTTAGTGCACCAACACTGTATGAAACAGTAGAAAGAGTCTACTGTGTGTAGAGTGTCTACTGTGTGTGTTTGTTTGTAAAGTAACTACTGTGTGTGTGCGTGTGTGTGTATGTGTGTGTAAAGTAACTACTGTGTGTGTGCGTGTGTGTGTGTATGTGTGTGTAGAGTAACTACTGTGTGTGTGTTTGTGTGTGTAGAGTGTCTACTCGGTGTGTGTTTGTGTGTGTAGAGTGTCTACTGTGTGTGTGTGTGTGTGTGTGTGTGTGTAGAGTGTCTACTGTGTGTGTATGTGTGTGTGCGAGTGTGAATGCGGGCGTGTGTGTGTGTGTGTGTGTGTGTGTGTGTGTGTGTGTGTGTGTGTGTGTGTGTATAGAGTGTCTACTGTGTGTGTGCACGCGTGTGTGTGTATGTGTGTGTATAGAGTGTCTACTGTGTGTGTGTGTGTGTGGTGTGTGTGTGTGTGTGCACGCAGGAGTGTTTTTGTGCGTTTGTGTTACCTGTCCTTCACACACACAGGGCTCAGAGAAATGCACATACTCTCGCTCTCTGCTGTACATCCCCACAGCAACCTCAAACTCTCCCTCCTCCTCCTCCTCACATCTGAACTTCAGATCAGCCAAATTATCAAAGAGCTTCAGCAGGTGCCGTGTAACCTACACACACACGCCAGCAGGGGGAGACAGTGAGCCGTCTCAGGATCTTCGATTCTAAATGAAGTTGTGCTTGAAGTTTGTTTTTGTGGCCAGTGTGCAGGTGAACACACCTGTTGCAGTGTGATCAGTGATGAGGTCTCTAGTCTACAAGTAAATACTTTTATGATTTTGAATACTCACTACAGTAATACTCACTACAGTAATACTCACTACAGCACACTCTGAGGTCTTGTATAACACACAGACTCTGATGTCGTGTATAAGACAAATACAGTATTACTAATGAGAGGAATTATGGACTACCTGTCTTGGCTGCGTTCCCTTGGAAACGATCTCCAGTAGGTCAGCGGCAGACACAAAATAGAAGCGTGGAAATGTCAGACGCTTTGTTTCCAAATACTCAGCCAGAGCCTTCTCACACACGGACAATCTAGAGGGAGCACCCACACACACATACACACACACACGCACGCACGCACGCACACACACACACACACACACACATGCATAAACACACACACACACACAAATACACACATGTAAATATACACACACACACACACACACACACACACACACACACACACACACGTACACACATACACACACATAGACAAATACACATACACACAAGAGCACACACAGTCACACATGCGCACACACACAAAAACCATCAGGACAGAGTACATTTCAATAAATTAATTAAATTATTCACAATATAATCCTGAATATTTAATGCTTGTTAAACACTTGTTTGCAGAACGTACAGATAAAACACACACACACACACAGCCATACACACATACATAAATCAACAGTACAGAGAACATTCCAATTACGAAATAAATGATTAATGATATAAGCTTTAATGATTGTTAAACACTTGTATGCAGAACACACACTAACACAAGCACAAGTAAACACACACACCGTTGCTGCAAGGTCTCAAGTTTCTCCAGGTAACCTGGCTGGTTGGTGACTTCAATCACATTTGCAGTTTTGACAACATTCATCATCAGCTCCTGGTCACGCCCACACCGACAGACACACCCACAACCACAGCCACACCCACAGTACATAATACTGTAGTACACAATAAACTAACAAATAAATCCACATTTCTGGTGTTTACTAAGAATTTCCTGAGATTACTTAGGCAATGAGAATATGCAATCAAACATTACAGACCAAAGAGCCAGCCGCTAGCAAAGCAAAGTCCCGTGTACGTGTGTGTGTGTGTGTGTGTGTGTGTGTGTGCGTGCGTGCGTGCGTGCGTGCGTGCGTGCGTGCGTGCGTGCGTGCGTGCGTGCGTGCGAGCTGAGGATGTCTGGTGTGATTCCTGCAGGTGCCGTGGTGGTGCGGTGGAACCTGGAAGTCCAGGTGAATGCCGGCGAACCGCTCGGCATCGTGGGCCAGCTGGCTGCGGATGTCGTGTGAGCTGGTGAAGATGCCCTGCAGGTGAGCCCAGGTGCGCTGCACGCTCAGCCACGCCCCCATCACCAGGTCCGCCAGCAGGAGGCGCCGCTGCAAGCTGCTCACCTCCACCAGGAAGAACTCCACGTGTTTACTCATCAGAATGTTCTGCAGCTGTACCTGCAACACACAAACACACACACACACACACACACACCACAAACACACACACACACACACACACCCCAAACACACACACACACACACACACACACCACAAACACACACACCACAAACATACACACACACACACACCACAAACACACCACAAACACACACACACACACACACACACACACACACACACACACCACAAACACACACACACACACACCACAAACACACACACCACAAACACACACCACAAACACACACACACACACACACCACAACACACACACACACACACACACACACACACACACACACCACAAACACACACACCACAAACACACACACACACACACACACACACACCACAAACACACACACACACACACACACACCACAAACAAACACACACACACACACACACAAGTTTACGCCCATCTCTGTGTGGTGTGGGAGGGTTAATCTGAGAGTACAGTGGAGGTCAGTGTGGTGTGTGAATGAATGAATGAATGAATGAGTGTGGTGTGTGAGAGATAATCTGAGAGTACAGTGGAGGTCTATGTGTGAGGGTTAATCTGAGAGTACAGTGGAGGTCTGTGTGGTGTGTGACGGTTAATCTGAGAGTACAGTGGAGGTCTGTGTGTGAGGGTTAATCTGAGAGTACAGTGGAGGTCAGTGTGGTGTGGGAGGATTAATCTGAGAGTACAGTGGAGGTCTGTGTGGTGTGTGAGGGTTAATTTGAGAGTACAGTGGAGGTCTGTGTGGTGTGTGACGGTTAATCTGAGAGTACAGTGGAGGTCTATGTGTGAGGGTTAATCTGAGAGTACAGTGGAGGTCTGTGTGTGAGGATTAATCTGAGAGTACAGTGGAGGTCAGTGTGGTGTGTGAGGATTAATCTGAGAGTACAGTGGAGGTCTGTGTGGTGTGTGAGGGTTAATCTGAGAGTACAGTGGAGGTCAGTGTGGTGTGTGGTTAACCTGAGCCCCACCTGGTTATCTTCTAGTGTCTCTATAAGGTTCTCATCTGCTTTGAGGAGAGGGGTTCCAGTGCTGGGATGGGTCTCATATGACAGAGACATGGTGGACCACGTCTGCTTAATTTCACCCAGGATCTACAAATACACGCACACAGAGTTATTGACGGCTATTGTGTTATTTCACTTTCTACTTTGTTCTACTGTAAATAAAGACACGTTGAGTGTAGTGTTAGGGATTTCATCTTTATCTCATGGTATCTGTACCTTCTCAATGGCCAACTCTTTAACTGCTTTGTCCACAATATTCTTCACCTCATCCTCCACACGGTGGAGCTGTAGCTTCAGGAGATCACCTAGAGTTGTGTTCTCATCCATCATAAAGCTCACCTACAGAGAGAGAGAGAGAGAGAGAGAGAGAGAGAGAGAGAGAGAGAGAGAGAAAAATAAAATACTGGGCTCAACTAAGGGCTGATGTCATGTTCATGCAAAAGAATCTGTCCATATCCGTCCACCCGAACACCCATATCCGAATGTGCTAGAGGCACATCACTGCTGCGGTGTGTTAGGGTGCACTGTGGTAGGACTGTAACCGTGAGCTGAAAACAACATTAGTCCTTGGGTCAGATTGTGAAGGTGGTCGGTGGTGTTGTGTTGCCGGGGGATACGATACCCCGGTGGAGCGCATGAGCTGTCGCCAGTGACGCTCCCTGACCGCCGAGTTCTGCAGTTCGTTAACAGCCCTGAGTGACGTGAGCATGTTCTTAACAGTCGACTCCAGACCTGCGTAGACATCCCACACACGTCCTTCCTTATCGAGAGTCTTCATCTCCTGCACACACACACACACACACACACACATACACATACACACACATACACACACACACACACTGTTACTAACATCGACATCTGCCAAACACATTCTACTACACTTCTACATCAGCCAAACACTTTCTACTACACACATCTACCAAACACTTTCTTCTCTAAAAGCCTCAGGCCTTTTCATGCATATATTTAGATTTTTTGCAGATTCTAACTATAACAGATTTTGCAGAACTACTGTAAAATCAGACTAGTCAGTTGCACCTTAGCAAATCTCCGGAGCTCCATATCCATTTGCTCCACGTTGATCTCCTTCCATGGTGTCGTAGTCCAGTCCGAGATACTGGACTACATTTCCCATCAAGCACACATAACATCACTCAATGATTATCTAAGTTGTGGTAAGAAACCATTACCATGTCAAAATGTACTAATGATGTTTGTTTACTCGCAGTGTTCTCTGCTGTGCAAGAACCACACAGATATGACAGAATTGGCCCTTAAGTGTGACATGTGAAAATGTGAACATTGCGAAAAGTGTTTGTGATTGTGCAATACCTTTACAAATATGACCATATCCCAGACTGCTTTGACTAGGATGACATCTGAGCGGCACTGACGGAGCTGTTTGTAGTCGGGGAAACTGACCTCAAACAGTTTCGCTGTTTCATGCAGTTTACACATCTCACTCTCCAGTTGAGTCACTGCACGATTTGTCTAGACACGCACACACACACAGACACACACGCACACACAAACACACATGCACACACAATCACACACACACACACAAACATACACACACACACACACACACACATACACACACAAATATATACACACACACGCACACACAATCACACACACACACAAATACAAACACACACACACACACACACACAATCACACACACACACACACACGCACACACAATCACACACACACACAAACACACACACAGGCACGCACACACAATCACACACACACAAACACAAAAGATGCAGACACACACACATACAGATGCACATACACACACAAACACAAAAGCGCACACACACACACAGACACACATACACACACAAATACAAAAGCACACACAAACACACACACATACACAAACACACGCACATGTACACACACAAATGGAAAACACATTTCAAAACTGAAAGCATCAACTTGAGTGCACCAGGTAAATAAGTAAGAAACTGCTGAGTAAGAAAAGATGTAGAGGAAATATGCCACTGACATTACAAATGACACGTGTGCTATAGACCATGAATCATGATTCACATACGTGTGCTATAGACCATGAATCATGATTCACATACGTGTGCTATAGACCATAAATCATGATTCACATGCGTGTGCTATAGATCATGAATATATTTGATTCACATACGTGTGTTATAGACTATGAATCATGATTCACATACGTGTGCTATAGACCATGAATCATGATTCACATACGTGTGCTATAGACCATGAATCATGATTCACATACGTGTGCTATAGACCATAAATCATGATTCACATGCGTGTGCTATAGATCATGAATATATTTGATTCACATACGTGTGTTATAGACTATGAATCATGATTCACATACGTGTGCTATAGACCATGAATCATGATTCACATACGTGTGCTATAGACCATGAATCATGATTCACATACGTGTGCTATAGACCATGAATCATGATTCACATACGTGTGCTATAGACCATGAATCATGATTCACATGCGTGTGCTATAGACCATGAATATATTTGATTCACATACGTGTGCTATAGACCATGAATCATGATTCACATACGTGTGCTATAGACCATGAATCATGATTCACATGCGTGTGCTATAGACCATGAATATATTTGATTCACATACGTGTGCTATAGACCATGAATCATGATTCACATGCGTGTGTTATAGACTATGAATCATGATTCACATACGTGTGTTATAGACTATGAATCATGATTCACATACGTGTGTTATAGACTATGAATCATGATTCACATGCGTGTGCTAT